>NW_022991386.1:485859-617187 GCF_902827175.1 Gymnodraco acuticeps
GGAGAGATAGATGGATGGAGGATGGATAGAGGATGGAGATGGATGGATGGATAGATGGATGGAGAGATGGATGGATGGATGGAGACCTCCCTTTGGACTTTAAGAAAGAGGGAGGGAAATAACGTGACTTCACTTTCTCTCTGCAGTGTTTCCTCCTCAGAAGAACGGTCACCTGACCTCCCCCCCCGACCCTTCCTCCGTCCTCCCCCCTCCTCTCCCGTTGAAGTCACATGAATTGATGCCCCGGGACTCCCCCTCTCCCCCCCCTCTCCTGCCCCCCCCACCGCTGGAGGACACCCCCTCAGACTGCCCCCCCCTCCTCTGTCCCGCAGCGGCACAGCCAGGGTCAGCTTCAGGGAGCCAATCAGCAGCAGCTATTCTGAGGAGGTAGAGGAGGGGGTAGATGAGGAGGTGGAGGATCTGAGGGAGGAAGAGGAGGAGCAGCAGGAGGAAGAGGAGGAGGGGGGGGCTTCGGGAGCCGGCTGCATCTGCAGAAGGGAATCCCCCCTCAGATGGATCTGCTGGGTGAGAGGAACCGCTAAAATAAATGATTAAACTGATGGTTTTATTCAAAGTTACTTATAAAAAGTTCAGCAAGACAAACTCAGAACAGCAAGGATCCTAAAAGCTAAATATGACTTTACATATTATTTGGGAGTCTTGTTCCTGTAATAAAGTGTGTATCAGAAACACTGACAGTCACGCTATTAAGGAAAAAATGTCCCTGTTGAAACAAAAAATGTTTATCCCATGGGCATAACAGCATTTAATACTGTTTGCTATCAGCACTTATATATAGTTGGTTAGTAAGAAATAACTAAGTGAAAAGTATCCGTGTTAGACAGTATTTTATAGTGTTTTGTAGCAGGTTTAGGATAGAGTGCCGCAGTGACGCGTCCTAAAACCCGGAAGTAAACTCCTTCCGGTTCCTTCCACAAAAAGCAAAGCTATTTCTCCATAAGATTTAGGAAAACAGCTGGAAATAAGGTCTGTGGTTGAGACACATTTAAGAGATGGATCACGTTTTGTTCAGCCGGATAATCTCCACATGTCTACTTTTATAATTTTCTAATCATAAATCTAGTCGCCAGAAGCAAAATGCTAACGTTATGCTATAAAGGAGCTACAGCAGGGTCGCTGCTTCAACGTCACGCCAACTTCAGATCCATATTGAAAAAACACACAGACTCTAAATGGTACGAGTTGAAGCGTTTGTTTGAACAGTTAGCAGGAGGCAGGAACTTGCTTTCAAGCAGAACAGGGACTAACTTAGAGGAGTGTTTACGTGTTCGGCGTAATGACGTAACACGGCCTCCACGACTTCTGTAGTCCTGTTCAGCCACTTGGTAACAACCATCGTTTCTCAGACACGTCAACTCTTCAGAAATCACCAGTGGGGTCACTGCTGATGGATTTAATGTCGTAGAACAAAACGTGATCCGTCTCTTCAATTTGTGTCAAACACAGAGCTTAGTTCCAGATAGTTTCCTAAATCCTATGGAGAGATCCCATTGGCTCTGAGACGAGGGAACAGGAAGTGGTGAAATGCTGACTCACTTCCTGGTTTTAGGACGCTCTATTTATTATTATTTTATATATTTTTATTTATTTTAGGTAACAAGTAGGAGTCTTTTTTATCCTACATGCTATAAAATAAGAACTTATATTACATGTAAAATCCTTCTTGTATTAAGAAAATAATTAATATATATTTTTGATACTTTCTTAAAAATCCTGAAAATGTGTAAAAAGAACTTTCATTCTGACCAAGCGGAAATTACCTCTTGCTTTTATTTTAAGCACTGAAGCAATTGTAAAAATGTGTGATATTTGGCGATGTAAATGTTGATGGAAGTAGATCAGACTTTCGTAGGTCTCGACAATTAGTTGACTACATTTTCGTTATTTAAATGCTGTTTTCAGGCTGTACATTTTTTAGAAAAAACAAAAAAGAGAGAGAATATATTTGGGTTTTGGACGTTTTAATGGATTATAATTCTGAAAATGAAGTGATGATCAGAACTGACAATGGTAAAACATTTATCTCAGTGAAAGTGCATTATAAAATAAATATTTATTAACTTAATGGATTTTTTTTCACATTTTCTCTTCCTCTCAGATGGATCGTCGTATCACCAGCGCAGTCAGCGGCGGGGCTGGAGCCGGACTCGTGTTCCCTCGGACCCCGACATCCACCCCAGGTCAGAGCAACGGCCCCGACGCCCTCGATCCTCCGAACGACCCCGCCTCGAAGTCCTGGACTGGAGGGGTGAGAGAGGGGAGAGAGAGAGGGGCGAGAGAAGGAACTCCTCCTCTCTCACCCTGCAGTCGAGACACTACAAACACGAGGACTGCTCCACCTGCTCCTCCTCCTCCTCAGACTCCGAGGAGGAGGGCTTCTTCCTGGGGAAACCCATCCCTCTACCCCCCCAGCTCCGAAAACAACCCCCCGAAGAGGAGTATAGTGGGCGAGAGGAGGGGGGGGGAGAGGGAGGGGAGGGAGGTTCAGAGGGGGGGGGGGCTGAGAGGAAGCTTCAGGAGGAGGAGAGCTCACAGCCTCGGAGCTAAAGACAAAGATAAAAACTGTGCCATCTCCTAACGTCACAGATCTCACAACCACAGACCATACACTTACATCATTCACAGACCATACACTTACATCATTCACAGACCATACACTTAAATCATTCACAGACCATACACTTAAATCATTCACAGACCATACACTCACATCATTCCCAGACCATACACTCACATCATTCCCAGACCATACACTTCCATCATATATATATATATATATATATATGTCCGACCATGAGCTCTATGAGCCCTTCCAATCCGGCTTCAGACAGCAACACAGCACTGAGACCGCCCTCATCAAGATCACCAACGATCTCCTCATTGCTGCTGACTCTGGCCGCCTCAGCATCCTCATCCTCCTGGACCTCTCTGCAGCGTCTCTCACAACATCCTCCTGACCCGCCTCTCAGACCTCCTAGGTGTCACTGGCACAGCGCTGTCTTGGTTCACATCCTACCTCCATAGCAGGAAACAGTTTGTCTCCATCAGTGGCTCAAACTCACCCCCGGCCCCAGTCCACCACGGTGTACCCCAGGGCTCTGTGCTTGGCCCCCTCCTGTTCACCATTTACATGCTTCCCCTCGGCCAGATCATCCGACATCATGGACTCAATTTCCACTGCTACGCTGATGATACCCAACTGTATCTCAGCACCACTCCATCCTCCCTGCTCCCCCCCTCAGTCGCTCATCAACTGCCTGCATGACATCAAAGCATGGATGTCTTCCAACTATCTTAAGCTAAACAGCAATAAAACAGAGCTCATGGTTGTGGGACCCAAGGCGCTGCTCCAGAAGGTTGGTGACTTCATCCTCGAGGTTGACGGCTGCTCCATCTCCCCATCTCCTGAAGCCCGCAACCTGGGTGTCATCCTCGACTCCACCCTCTCCTTCCACTCCCACGTCAAGTCTGTGACAAATCAGCCTTTTTCCATCTAAGGAACATTGCAAGAAACCGACCGTCACTCTCGGAGTCGGTTGCCGAAATCCTAGTCCATGCGTTTGTCACCTCCCGCTTGGACTACTGCAATGGTGTCCTGTTCGGGGTTCCCAACAAAACCCCTTACAGGCTCCAGTATGTCCAAAACTGTGCTGCTAGGTTACTCACCAATACAAAGCCGTGGCACATCACTCCCACCCTCATCCACCTACACTGGTTGCCGGTCAAGTCCCGCATATCCTACAAAATCCTCCTCCTTACCTACAAGTCCCTCCATGCCCATGCCCTCCAGTACCTATCGGACATCCTTCACCCACATGCCCCACCCCAGAACCTGCGGTCTTCAGACTCTGGCCTGTTTACCACCCCCCCGCACCAAACTGCGAACCTTCGGGGACAGAGCCTTCAGCGTGGCAGCCCCCACCCTCTGGAACGCTCTCCCTGCAGAGATCTGCAACATCGCCGCGCTTGACGCCTTCAAAAGGGCCCTCAAGACCCATCTGTTCACCAAGGCCTTTGGCCCCTAATCTAGTTGTTGTTTTTGTCTGACTGCCTTTTCTTTTGTTATGTTTGGTTTGCCCTGTTCTTCCTTGTAAAGCGACCTTGGGTCCCATGAAAGGCGCTATATAAATCCAAGCTATTATTTTTATCATTCACAGACCATACACTTCCATCATTCACAGACCATACACTTCCATCATTCACAGACCATACACTTCCATCATTCACAGACCATACACTTCCATCATTCACAGACCATACACTTCCATCATTCACAGACCATACACTTCCATCATTCACAGACCATACACTTCCATCATTCACAGACCATACACTTCCATCATTCACAGACCATACACTTCCATCATTCACAGACCATACACTTCCATCATTCACAGACCATACACTCAAATCATTCACAGACCATACACTTCCATCATTCACAGACCATACACTTACATCATTTCCTAATTTGGGATCAATACAGGATCTATCTAACGTCACACCAAAGTTAAATGATGGTGCAGAGAGAACTGAAGCCTCTCATCACTCTGGCATTCAGACGGTTCATGATGATACAAGACCTGCAGACTTTAATAACAAAGGTGGTCACACACACTACTTATCAAGAGGAAGCACAATACACCTCGGGCGAGTCGAGGCCTTTCATTTAACAGAATCACATAATGGCGTATTAGGGTCAGTGTAGGTGAAAAGCGATACAAAATGGAGTCAGGGAGGCGGAATAATCCAAGAAAATACTCAACATTTCTGAGAAATATCTAATATTTGTCACGATTATTCAGACACAAATATACGAGAACCAGAAATGTACGAGAAAAAATATGACATACTTGAGATTTGAAGTAATACATTTATGAAAAGAAAATTCTGAATCTATGTAAGAATTTAAGTTATAAGACCAAAAAAAACGAATATTTGAGAACTCAAGTCATACATTTACGAGAAGAGAAATCTGAAATATCTGAGATTTGAAGTTAGAAATGTTATTTAAAATCAGAAATGTCCCCGAAGAATATCCGAGACATTTGGATAAACATTCTTTTGGCTTTCCTTAGCAAGGTTTGATCCACTTCTCGTCACATTGCCGCTTCAATCAGGAGACGGTTTTGATGTAAGAGTACATATTAATTGCCAGGAATACACAAAGGAACGGAATGGAGTTTTGGCGAGTAGGCCCCGTTGTGCGGGAGTATCATTCGGGAGGGGAGAACCGATCCGATGAAACCCCCCGGGGTCTAGACACTGATGGTGGTGAATGGATAGTTGGGTTAGGTCTGAAGGGGAGGGGCTTAGCTTAACCCTGGACTCAGAGGGACAGGAGGTGAAAGGGGGGGAGGAGGGTTGCGTCGAGTCACCTGAAATGACAGCTGTCAGAGGGGAGAGCAGATTTAAAAAGGGTTAGCAGAGCGCTATGATAGGCTTGTGAGATAGAGCGAAGTGATTGGTTAAGCTGGGGAGTGACGCCCCCGATCACTTATTGAGAGGAGAGAGAGTAGTGACATGGAAATAGTAATAGAGAAACCATTTTAACTCACATGTGAGATTTGAATCGAAGAAATTCTGATGAATATGAGTTTTGCGTTTCTGTCATTTCATTATGAAGTTTCTATACGCGCCGTCACAGTGTCGACTCTGCATGGTTCACCTTCAGTGTATACAAGTGTATGAAACCTGTGAAAAGTGATGACTATTGGAAACGTTTGAATTAGTAAGAGAGGGGTGGACATTATGCAAACTCGCTCCTCCATCAAAGAAATATGAAATATATCTTGTTTTTTATCCCAACTGTAACCACTTCTCTGTGCTCTTATGTGCTACTTTTATATATATGACTGTAAAATGACAGCTTTGAACACTAAATGGCCAAATATTATGGGATGGAGTTTCACACAAAGGAGATTTAAAGTGAGCTCCTGAGGTTTGTGTGTGCCGTTCAAGTCCAGATAAAACACTGCAGCGTTTGTATACGTCTTATATTGAAAAAAACACTTATTTTTATAACCTTGGTGTCGGTTTTATTTCTGGTTATAAGACCAGATAATTAATCTGTGTCTATGATTGTGAGACAACTTTATGGTGATATTAAATGTGTCTAAATTGTTTGTTGTGTAATTTATTCCACATTTAACACATAATTTACAAACAAGACCTTTGCAGTTACAGATCATGCTTTTCAAGTCAACATCTTGTTCTAGTTCGGGACCAAAAAATATATTTAACTTGGACTTTGAGAAACTGGAATGGACATCCTTTCACTAAGTAAGGGATAATGTGCAGCGAGGCGGTCATTGGGTAAAAGAACACCCGACAGGCGGATCAGGAGCCCGGCGCCAAGCATGCAGTTTGCTTTTCGGCCAAACTGTATACAGTTCAATCGACCGGACTTCTTTGTGCAGATGTGAGCGTCCTTAACAACGGGCAATAAGTGCTTGACCGCTGTCTGTCTGTTCTGGATTAACAACAACGTGTCACATGTTCTGAATTGACCAGTCAGAATCGAGTATTCAACTAAACCATGTAATACAATCTGATATTCTGCAGGGGTTTTCAAAGTGTGGGAAGGTGAGTCTCCCCTCAGAGAACATAAGAACAGCCGCGCCCCCCCTCCTAATTATTGCTATTATTGTTGTTGTTGCTATAATGCAGGGATATTCAATTGCATTTCAACGCGGTCCAGTTAGAGAAAACGCTGTCTCACTCTAACGTCACTAAAAAATCCATGTTGCCGCTCACATAACGTTGGCTGAAGTGAACTAGATTTCACTGTTTCTCGTTATTTTTTCTCTCGCTGCGCCTCCCCTGAAGCTCTCTGGCGCCCCCCCCCCCCCCCCCCCCCCCCCCCCCCCTGGGGAGGCGCGCCTCACACTTTGAAAACCGCTGCTGTACACCAAACTACTAATAAGAAAATAATTGTTAGCTGAAGCAACAATTGATAAGTCAAAGTTTTTTATTAACTGGAAGAGTGGCGTTATTTAGGATGTATTTGTCATTTTGACCTGAGATTAGATTTTTGAAAACCCTTCAGAATAAAAAACCATACAATAGCTCTGTGTGTGTGTGTGTGTGTGTTGTGTGTGTGTGTGTTGTGTGTGTGTGTGTGTGTGTGTGTGTGTGTGTGTGTGTGTGTGTGTGTGTGTGTGTGTGTGTGTGTGTGTGTGTGTGTGTGTGTGTGTGTGTGTGTGTGTGTGTGTGTGTGTGTGTGTGTGTGTGTGTGTGTGGTGTGTGTGTGTGTGTGTGTGTGTGTGTGTGTGTGTGTGTGTGTGTGTGTGTGTGTGTGTGTGTGTGTGTGTGTGTGTGTGTTTCAATCAGGAGAGACGGTTTTGATGTGAGAATACATATTTATTGCCAGGAATACACAATGAATGTAATGGAGTTTTGGCGAGTAGGCCCCGTTGTGCGGGAGTATCATTCGGGAGGGGAGAACTGATCCGATGAAACCCCCCGGGGTCTAGACCCTGGTGGTGGTGAATGGATAGTTGGGTTAGGTCTGAAGGGGAGGGGCTTAGCTTGACCCTGGTGGTGGTGAATGGATGGTTGGGTTAGGTCTGAAGGGGTGGGGCTTAGCTTGAGCCTGGACTCAGAGGGACAGGAGGTGAAAGGGGGGGAGGAAGGTTGCATCGAGTCACCTGAAATGACAGCTGTCAGAGGGGAGAGCAGATTTAAAAGGGTTAGCGGAGCGCTATGATAGGCTCGCTTGTGAGAATAGAGCGAAGTGATTGGTTAAACTGGGGAGTGACGCCCCCGATCACTTATTGAGAGTAGAGAGAGTAGTTACATGGACATAATAAATGAATGGTCTTCCTGGTTGAACTTGCGCTGAGCTTCATATGTATTATTAAGGCAAATGTACAAGAAACGTATCTATTCTCTGAGATCACAAATATACATCTCCAGAAGACAATGACATTTTTTCATACATTTATGAGAAAAAATAATGTACAAAAAGTACATCCAAAAATATCTGAGAAAGTACGACATTTAAGAGAAAACATAGAAAATGTCTTAGATTTGTAGTCATACATTCACAAGAAATACATCTTATATATACACAGTTTCAGGTTTAGGTGAATAGAGTTAGAAAAGGAGAGGAAATACTTAGAAAGGGTTTTACAAATTAACATCTATTAATCAAAATTGGTTATTTTTGCTTCATATTCATACTATATTTTTATAGTTGTAAAGATAATATATCTCACATCATTATATACACACACAACTCTTCATACCAGGGTACATAAACATTATCATACGGCCATATTGCTGTAGTTCTTGGGCTAGAAAGAACTAAAATATATATAAATATATACTTGTACACAATGAAATACACTGTTTGTCCTCACTGCTTTCTTATTTATCATGTTATTTTTTATCATGGTGCCATATTTATTTAGTCATAAACATGCAGGTGACCTCTGAACCCTGGAAGTGTTATCAGCAGGAACAAAGTCATGTGACCAGAAGCAGGTTATCTCCTTGTAGGAGAGTGAACGGACCAATCAGAGGGCGGGGGGCGGAGCTTCGGAGAAACGCATGAGTCAAACAGGTTTGTCTTGAGCTGAGAGTCCCCTCACACACATTCAAACACACTCCAACGCCGGGCAGCACAGTGTGTTCTACAACAAGAAGGATCCACGGGGCTGAAAAAGGCGAGTTTTTGTGACTAAACGTTCAAGATAAATCAGCTAGCACACCTTTAGACAGGCAGGCGTGTCAGGGCAGGCCAGGTGAGGCGTTCAAGTGCAATTAGGACTTTTCTTTGGTTGTTTACCTGCTTCCTTTTGTGTTTCTGCCTCCATGTTTGTCATTTACTCTGAAAGGCAGGACATGCTGGCACAGAAACGTTAAGAAACTAATTAGAGGCTGTGTTTGTGTTGTGTGACTCACCTTTTTTTAGCCTGTTGTTACTTTTAATTATATATATATCACAGTGCTGGTTCAGTGTGTGTAGGCCTACGTGTGTGTGTGTGTGTGTGTGTGTGTGTGTGTGTGTGTGTGTGTGTGTGTGTGTGTGTGTGTGTACGTGTACGTGTGTGAGACTTGAGGGCAGGTATAAGGAGAGTCTCTATCAGCAAGAGTTTGGCTCAGACTGGAATGGGAAATATGTGGAGAATGTGACATATGCTGACTTTTTCTAACACACACACACACACACACACACACACACACACACACACACACACACACACACACACACTCACAGACATTAAAACACACACTTTCAAATCAAGTTCATCGTGGCGACCTTCGCATTTCAAAGAGGAATGCCTAGCTGAACTTGGTCGTTGTGACTTTAGAAAGAGGGGGAGGACGTCCTTAGATTTCTAGGAATTGAAATAGTAATACAGCAGTGTGGAAATACTTTGTTATGAGTAAAAGTACTGCATTTATTTGAAGTAAAAGTAAACCTAAGTGTACCTAAATAACAGCTGGACAGTATATATATTCTATATCGATATTGTCACATGGTATTTATCGTCTCACATGTTCTGATATTGTATTATTGCATTAGTACCTTCCTGGTTTTAGAACCTGCATTACAGGAAACTGGTGTCCTTTTCTGAATGTACCAAAGGCAATCTTATTATTGCCTTTAATCACAGTACTTAAAAATTACATTGATATTGATGTATTTGGTTAAAACATATTGAAATGTAAATGTACTTATTATTCACAGGGCCCATTTCACAGTTATCTATATATATATATATATATATATATATATATATAATTGTTCATCTTTTTTATTTTGTAATTCAGTATAGGATCTAACTTTAACTTTCGGGTATAGTAATCCATCGAGTTTTTATTTATATATTTATATATATATATATATATACATTTTGAAATGAATAATTGGATCCTGCAAAGTAACCATTGTTGTCGAATAAATGTGCTGAAGTCAAATATACATTTGCCTACAAATTTGAGTGGAGTAGACGTAACATAGGGAAGCATAACATGGAAATACTCAAATACAAGTTCCTCAAATGTTTAATTAAGTAGCTTAAAGTACTTTAGTAAATGTACTTAGTTACTTTATTGTGATTGTAGTTCAGGAAGAAGCTGGTGTGTGTGTGTGTGTGTGTGTGTGTGTGTGTGTGTGTGTGTGTGTGTGTGTGTGTGTGTGTGTGTGTGTGTGTGTGTGTGTGTGTGTGTGTGTGTGTGTGTGTGTGTGGTGTGTGTGTGGAGGGGTGCCAGGCCTCAGATGACTTGAGGCCAAATATCATATTTAGACTCTTTTTGTTACATATAATTGTAAAGCAATACATGATTGTCACTAAAAGCCTCGTCTCTACATTACAATAACATATACAAAATAATTGCTTATTTAATTTGAATAACAATTCAAGTTAGTAGCTAAAGGCATACTAACTACAGAAATGTATAATTCTTTGTTTAATAGAAATGTTTCTTCTGCCCGTAAAGTGTCCAAACCAGGCTTGTCTAAATAAGCGCATGTTTAAAACATAGTCGTTGTCCATGCCGGTTTCAGTTGGATTATTTGTCAGTTTCTCCGATCAGATCGCTCTCCTCCATTTTGTAGATTATTTACGACTTTTGAATCCACATAAACACATCGGCAAAATCCGGCTTACTTTGAGCAACAGTTTAATCCCTTTGTGAATTGTTTCCACTTCTGCACCGTCCTTTAATTTCTTCATTCAGCGGGGAATCCAAATGAATGAATCCTGAGTCCAACAACCATCAAAGTCACTCCGATAGGTTGGGAACCCCTGCTCTAGACGATACACAATAGCTTGTTGACAGCTGTCCAGAAACACCTCCTCAACACACACACACACACTTGTGCCTTCTCCTGCCTGCTGTGTTACTCTTTGTGTGTGTATGATGGAGAGTAATTGTTTGAGAGCAGCTGATTGGCTGCAGGGTGTTTGGGTGGAGGTGTTTGCTGTTAGTGTTAAAGGTGTTTTAAAGAGTCTCATGGGACCCTTCTCTTTGGTACGCACATTGTATTTATTCATTACTTTAGTCAGAGAGAATGTGAAATAACGTGTGGACTATTGAGAGCTAATGCACGTCTGAATTTACACTTTTTGAAACGCTGTAAAAGGTTATAATGACAGTTTCTAGACATGGATAATGTTCCACCTCTGTCCCAGCAGAGACTTTTATTTACAACATTGTCATTAAAACTGCATCAGAAGTGTTTTTACTTTTGACATTCTCAGACATGATACAATCAGATTATATTTACATGTGTTGCCCAAGTAAATAAGAGCACATTGAAGTCAATAAGTGCATGATGTGTATAAGTCTGTGTGTGCATGTCATACGCAGTGTTTATGGCCGTGTGTGTTTGTCTCTGTGTGTTTGCTTCTAGCTATCTGGGATTAGCAGAAACGTAGCATTGTCTTTGAACAGGAAGTCGTTTTTAAATGTTCCTATATGGAGACAGTGGGTTTGTTTTATACAGAGAGTTAAACGAAGTATAACACTGTTTACTTCAAGCTCCTGATCATGTCAATGCAAACAATGCATGTTTCCTCTAAAGGTTTGTAACGCAGAATGATTTTTCCCTCCTCTATAAACAAGTCAGGAATGTCTTTTTATATCATCGACAATCTGCACAAAATGCCTGGACATGTCTGAGCGTCAATAAAATATCAAACAATGCATGTTATTTACCTAAAAGCCTTGATCAGGTGTCCTTACTTCAAACCAGTGTCCTTTCCACCGGTAGAAACCTGTCTGAAATGCTCCTAACGTGATTACAAACTCCCAGCTGTTCTTAAGAGAGGACTTCCTAATTAGCACTATGCTAGCTGGTTGCTATTGCTAACATTTGCTAGTTTATTTTGCCTTAACAACATATTCTACGCAGTAATATTTGGTGACGTGCTCAACATAAACTGCCCTTTTGTATCTGTATTTTGAACCAAGAGGATTATAACTGCATTATGATTGCGAGAAAAAAAACCTCAGTTAAAATGACTTCAATTGAGCTTTTGTACCTGATGAGTTTAAAAAGTATATAGTGAAGTAACATCCATTTGTAGGCTGCGTTCAAAACCACTCCTTGTATTGCAGCAGCCCTCGCAAAGTACACACTGTTGTATGCAGTACGCAGTATGCATACAATTTAGGCGTACTTGAACTTTGAGCCACTTGCTCATATACCCGCTGGTCGTGGGTCAGCACGGCCAGAGAAGTATATGTTCTGCAGAGTTTGAATGTGGCCGGTTGCAGTGGAACGTCCTGGGTTTTTTGCGTACTGCTTTTGACATGCAGTTCTAGTTATTGGGACATACTTGAAGAGGCCCGATTGGGTTTTCCCTTTCCTGTAGTGGGTTGTTTAGGTTTTGGTGCATGTAAATGGTCTGCAAAGGCTAAAATCTCAATTTTAGCCTTCGAAAAGCCCTTTATTTCTCCTTTGTTTACTTCCGGAACATCAGAATGTTACACCAGTGCTTCTATTGGCTAGCCGTGCAACATATTGTACGTGATAGTCTAAGGGGCGGGACATCTCTAAGTGGTTGACCAATCAGAGCAGACTGGGCTCTGGTTTCAGACGGAGGGTGAAAAGAGGTGCTGCAGCACAGACAGTATGAGAAAAATAAAGAGCTTTTTGAACATTAAAGCATGGAGACATGTAGAGACACTACATACTGATATACACCTGAACATCAGCAGGAGAGGACTCTTTAAAGTAGAGACACTACATACTGATATACACCTGAACATCAGAAGGAGAGGACTCTTTAAAGTAGAGACACTACATACTGATATACACCTGAACATCAGCAGGAGAGGACTCTTTAAAGTAGAGACACTACATACTGATATACACCTGAACATCAGCAGGAGAGGACTCTTTAAAGTAGAGACACTACATACTGATATACACCTGAACATCAGCAGGGAGAGGACTCTTTAAAGTAGAGACACTACATACTGATATACACCTGAACATCAGCAGGAGAGGACTCTTTAAAGTAGAGACACTACATACTGATATACACCTGAACATCAGTAGGAGAGGACTCTTTAAAGTAGAGACACTACATACTGATATACACCATGAACATCAGCAGGAGAGGACTCTTTAAAGTAAGAGGCAATACATACTGACTATACCCTGAACATCAGCAGGAGAGGACTCTTTAAAGTAGAGACATTATACTGATATACACCTGAACAGCAGCAGGAGAGGACTCTTTAAAGTAGATACAACTACATACTTGATAACACCTGAACATCAGCAGGAGAGGACTCTTTAAAGTAGAGACACTACATACTGATATACAGCCTGAACATCAGCAGGAGAGGACTCTTTAAAGTAGAGACACTACATACTGATATACACCTGAACATCAGCAGGAGAGGACTCTTTAAAGTAGAGACACTACATACTGAATAACACCTGAAACATCAGCAGAGAGGACTCTTTAAAGTAGAGACACTACATACTGAATATACACCTGAACATCAGCAGGAGAGGAACTTCTTTAAAAGTAGAGACACTACATACTGATATACACCTGAACATCAGCAGGAGAGGACTCTTTAAAGTAGAGACACTACAGACTGATATACACCTGAACATCAGCAGGAGAGGACTCTTTAAAGTAGAGACTCTACATACTGATATACCACTGAAACATCAGCAGGAGAGGACTCTTTAAAGTAGAGACACTACATACTGATATACACCTGAACATCAGGCAGGAGAGGACTCTTAAAGGTAGAGACACTACATACTGATATACACCTGAACATCAGCAGGAGAGGACTCTTTAAAGTAGAGACACTACATACTGATATACACCTGAACATCAGCAGGATATGTATTCTTTAAGATAAATGTTTTATTTACATCCTCCTGACTGATGTGTCTTTTTTCCACAGGAACTAGATTTCCTCTGAGATGCAGGATTATAGATCTTCAGAGATGGAGCGCAGCTGATCCGCCCGCACACATTCAGCTTCAGCAGAACCAGGATTTATTTCAAGGACAGATAGGACTTTTAAACAAGATGCCTCTGGAGACGCTCCAACAGCAGCCGAAGAGGACGGCTCTAGCGGGGACCCCCCCCCCGCCTGAGGCCGAAGGGGCCGGTGGGACCCGACTTCTACCGGCAGCTGAGGGCCGTGGCGGCGGCGGGGGGGCCGAGGCAGAGCGCCGTGGAGAGGCTGGAGGCCGACAAGGCCAAGTACGTGAAGAGTCAGGGGGCTCTGAGTAAACAGCAGCCTCTGGAGGAGAGGAAGGGGCCCCTGGAGGTCCTGGAGCTGAGGAACGGGCCCTTGGAGATGAAGAAGGGGCCCCTGGAGGTGAGGAAGGGGCCTCTTGAAATAAAGAACGGGCCTCTTGGGCTGAGGAAGGGTCCCCTGGTGCTGAGGAAGGGGCCTCTGGAGCTGAGGAAAGGGCCTCTTGAGGTGAAGAACGGGCCCCTGGAGGTGAGGAAGGGGCCTCTTGAGATGAAGAACGGGCCCCTGGAGGTGAGGAACGGGCCCCTGGAGGTGAGGAACGGGCCCCTGGAGGTGAGGAACGGGCCCCTGGAGGTGAGGAACGGGCCCCTGGAGGTGAGGAAGGGGCCTCTTGAGATGAAGAACGGGCCCCTGGAGGTGAGGAACGGGCCCCTGGAGGTGAGGAAGGGGCCCCTGATGAGCTCTGCGGTGATGAGGCCCACCAGGAAGACGAACACTAAGCCGGGGGGGCCGCAGCTGGACCTGCAGCACCTCAGCAACCTGATCAGTGTCAGTGAGGGGGGGGCGCACTGTGAGGAGAGGGCGCCCGCTGAAACCGCTGACTCAACACAACAAGGTGAGTTTTTTTTGTTTTATTTAAAGAAAAAAAATTAATTTTCTTTTAAAAAATGTATTGACTTTTTTTGCTTTTCTTTTATCTGTTTTTATAATCTTTTACACTTTTATTTTATTAAAGCTTTTTATACTCTCTTTGGATAAAAGCGTCAGCTCAATGCAACGTAATGTTTATAGTGCATTTCATTTTTGGTTGCACGATTTTAAAAGCATAATTTCCCTGCTCCTTTAACTCACCATCCCCTCCTGCTCTCGCCCCCTCCTGCAGGCCCGCAGAAGGAGTGTCCGTGCCCCCCCCCTCGCCCCGACTGGTCCAGTCCGGCTAAAATCAGATTAAAAACCTTGGTATCGACCCTTATGGAGGATCCTGGTTCTCCTCCGGCTGCAGGGACGGTGCGCAGGGTGGACGTCCTGCCTCCGGCCTGCAGACCCCCCCACTACATGCTCCAGCCCCTGCAGCCCCTCCCTCTTCAACCCCAGTCTCCCCTCCACCCAGGCCCCTCCCACCTGCGTCTCTTCCACACCAGAACCACTCCCCGGGCCTCGCCTCTGAAACCCGTCGTCGCTGCATATAAACCTGAATGTCCTGCTGGTAAAAACCCCTCCTCCTCCTTCCCCATCTCCCTCCCTGCCGTCCCCCCCCCCTCCCTTTCCCTCTCCCCCGCCGTCACCCTTCTCTCCTCCTCCAGCTCCAGGAAGCGCCGCTCCCTCGCCCGCTCCAAATCGGACCTGAGTGACCGCTGCTCCATGGAACGTTTCTTCAACCTGTGCGGCGTCGACCCGTCCGACCTGCAGCTCGCCGGCTCCTGCTCCGACATCGTGTCCCTGGCTCGGTTCCGCAGCGTCAGCGCTCCGGGGTCCGAGTGCGCCGGTGAGGAAGAAGAGGAGGTGGAGGAGGAAGAGGAGGAGGCTGGGAACGCCGCAGCAAGAGTTCCTTATGGAATTTCTGTCATCGAGAAGAACGCCAGAGTCATCAAGTGGCTGTACGGACTCCGACAGGCCATAGACACCAAGAGCACCAACCTATAGCATCTAAAGACTGCTTCAGTACGGATCCATCCAAAGGTTATTTGTTCTTTAGTATATATGTCTACAAATTGTGCCAAATGTGCATTCCCAGTTTCTCCAAGACTTGAATTGAGCAAAAGGACCAATTTGTTGCACAGGTTGCAACCAGATAATATTTTCAATGTCAATTCATCTGCACATTCTTTTGTAGATAAATATAAATGTCAGAAAATACTGAAAAATGTCATTGGCAGTTCCTCCAAGGCTTTAAATGTTCACAAGTACCAATTTGTTGCACGGGTTGCAACTCAGGATCATTTTCACCATCAGTTAATCTGCAGGTTGTTCTCTAGATTAATTTAATATCAGAGAATACAGGGGAAATGTCCTGGGTCATGTCCTGGCTGCAACTACTTCCTTATGAAGTAATCTGCAGGTTATGTTCTTTATTAATATGAACGTCAGGGAATAGTAAAAAGTACCAGTTTGATGCATTCTGTGAAAAAGGGCTGCAACCAAGGATTCTTATCGACCACTTAAGAAGTTGATTATTTCTCGATTTATTGTTTGATATGTCGCAATTTGTTCAAGCCTTTTAAATGTGCCAAATGAACAATGTACAGCACAGTGGTAAATGGTCTTAAATAGGCCGGTAATTACGAATTATTATCCAGTTTAAATGATTAATCAATTGGATTATAAAATGTCAAAAACATCCTAGTTTTCCAAAGTCGTGAAATGTCTTGTTGTCCGTTCAAAACCCAACGAGAAAAGCAGATCGTCTCCATATGTGAAAACGGCATGTTCAGTAATCAGTTAATGATCCCTGGTAGTTTGACTTGTTGACTAATTTTTGCAGCCAGTGAGATTTAAAACGAAAGTATAAATGTCATGATGAAACTGATAGTAATTCACGTCCATTTGTTTTTTTATTTTACAACAATATTTTATCTTTATTTTGGAAATTTCAGTTTGATAGACAGCGAAAGTCTTCAATATTTCTTTGTTAATTTGTCTTTTTTTAAATGCTTTTTCTTTGTGGAAGTCCCTCTGTGGTCCCGTAAATGAACGGCATTAAAGATTGTACAGTGAACGCATCTTGTTTGACACAGTGTTTTATGTTAAAGGGGCCCTTTTATGCTCTCTGGGTGCTCCCTCTCCTGTAGTGTGTTCTTTAGGTTTGTGTGCAAGTAAATGGTCTGCAAAGGCTAAAATCCCGGTGTTCCCTCGTAAAAGAACACTTCCCTGCCTCCATTGGACTCCTTTGTTCACTTCTGGAACATAGCGACATCACTGTTACACTCGCGCTTCTATGGGCTAGGGCTCCATCATATTGTATGTGATAGGCTAAGGGGCGGGACATCTCTAAGCCGTTGACCTGACCAATCACAACAGAGCCGGCCAGCTAAGGAATCAGAGCAGACTGGGCTCTGGTTTCAGACAGAGGGGGAAAAGAGGTGCTGCAGCACAGGCAGTATGAGAAAAATAAAGAGCTTTTTGAACATTAAAGCACGGAGACATGTCCCAGTAGAGACACTACATACTGATATACACCTGAACATCAGCAGGAGAGGACTCTTTAAAGTAGAGACACTACATACTGATATACACCTGAACATCAGCAGGAGAGGACTCTTTAAAGTAGAGACACTACATGCTGATATAGCACCTGAACATCAGCAGGAGAGGGACTCTTTAAAGTAGAAGACACTACATACTGATATACACCTGAACATCAGCAGGAGAGGACTCTTTAAAGTAGAGACACTACATACTGATATACACCTGAACATCAGCAGGAGAGGACTCTTTAAAGTAGAGACACTACATACTGAAATACACCTGAACATCAGCAGGAGAGGACTCTTTAAAGTAGAGACACTACATACTGATATACACCTGATACATCAGCAGGAGAGGACTCTTTAAAAGTAGAGACCCTACAATACTGACATAACCTGAACATCAGCAGGACAGGACTCTTTAAAGTAAGACACTATACTGATATACACCTGAACATCAACAGGAGAGGACTCTTTAAGTAGAGACCACTACATACTGAAATACACCTGAACATCAGCAGGAGAGGACTCTTTAAAGCAGAGACACTACATACTGATATACACCTGAACCATCAGCAGGGAGAGGACTCTTTAAAGTAGAGGACACCTACAGACTGATATACACCCTGAACATCAGCAGGGAGAGGACTCTTTAAGTGAGGACACTACATAGATATACACCTGAACATCAGCAGGAGAGGACTCTTTAAAGTAGAGACACTACATACTGATATACACCTGAACATCAGCAGGAGAGGACTCTTTAAAGTAGAGACACTACATACTGATACACACCTGAACATCAGCAGGAGAGGACTCTTTAAAGTAGAGACACTACATACTGATATACACCTGAACATCAGCAGGAGAGGACTCTTTAAAGTAGAGACACTACATACTGATATACACCTGAACATCAGCAGGAGAGGACTCTTTAAGTAGAGACACTACATACTGATATACACCTGAACATCAGCAGGAGAGGACTCTTTAAAGTAGAGACACTACATACTGATATACACCTGACACACGAATCGAACAGGAGGGGACTCTTTAAAGTAGAGACACTACATACTGAAATTACACCTGAACATCGCGCAGGAGAGGAATCTTTAAAGTAGAGACCACTCCATTACTGATATTACCACCCTGAAACATTCAGCAGTGAGGAGGACTCTTTAACAGTAGATGAGACACACTACATTACTGAAATACACCTGAACCATCAGCAGTGAGAGGACCTCTTTAAAGTAGAGACACTACATACTGAAATACACCTGAACATCAGCAGGAGAGGACTCTTTAAAGTAGAGACACTACATACTGATATACACCTGAACATCAGCAGGAGAGGACTCTTTAAAGTAGAGACACTACATACTGATATACACCTGAACATCAGCAGGAGAAGACTCTTTAAAGTAGAGACACTATACTGATATACACCTGAACATCAACAGGAGAGGACTCTTTAAAGTAGAGACACTACATACTGATATACACCTGAACATCAGCAGGAGAGGACTCTTTAAAGTAGAGACACTACATACTGAAATACACCTGAACATCAGCAGGAGAGGACTCTTTAAAGTAGAGACACTACATACTGATATACACCTGAACATCAGCAGGAGAGGACTCTTTAAAGCAGAGACACTACATGCTGATACACACCTGAACATCAGCAGGAGAGGACTCTTTAAATCAGAGACACTATACTGATATACACCTGAACATCAACAGGAGAGGACTCTTTAAAGTAGAGACACTACATACTGATATACACCTGAACATCAGCAGGAGAGGACTCTTTAAAGTAGAGACACTACATACTGAAATACACCTGAACATCAGCAGGAGAGGACTCTTTAAAGTAGAGACACTACATACTGAAATACACCTGAACATCAGCAGGAGAGGACTCTTTAAAGTAGAGACACTACATACTGATATACACCTGAACATCAGCAGGAGAGGACTCTTTAAAGTAGAGACACTACATACTGATATACACCTGAACATCAGCAGGAGAAGACTCTTTAAAGTAGAGACACTATACTGATATACACCTGAACATCAACAGGAGAGGACTCTTTAAAGTAGAGACACTACATACTGATATACACCTGAACATCAGCAGGAGAGGACTCTTTAAAGTAGAGACACTACATACTGAAATACACCTGAACATCAGCAGGAGAGGACTCTTTAAAGTAGAGACACTACATACTGATATACACCTGAACATCAGCAGGAGAGGACTCTTTAAAGCAGAGACACTACATGCTGATACACACCTGAACATCAGCAGGAGAGGACTCTTTAAAGCAGAGACACTATACTGATATACACCTGAACATCAACAGGAGAGGACTCTTTAAAGTAGAGACACTACATACTGATATACACCTGAACATCAGCAGGAGAGGACTCTTTAAAGTAGAGACACTACATACTGATATACACCTGAACATCAGCAGGAGAGGACTCTTTAAAGCAGAGACACTACATGCTGATATACACCTGAACATCAGCAGGAGAGGACTCTTTAAAGCAGAGACACTATACTGATATACACCTGAACATCAGCAGGAGAGGACTCTTTAAAGTAGAGACATTACATATACACCTGAACATCAGCAGGAGAGGACTCTTTAAAGTAGAGACACTACATACTGATATACACCTGAACATCAGCAGGAGAAGACTCTTTAAAGTAGAGACACTACATACTGATATACACCTGAACATCAGCAGGAGAGGACTCTTTAAAGTAGAGACATTACATACTGATATACACCTGAACATCAGCAGGAGAGGACTCTTTAAAGTAGAGACACTACATACTGATATACACCTGAACATCAACAGGAGAGGACTCTTTAAAGTAGAGACACTACATACTGATATACACCTGAACATCAGCAGGAGAGGACTCTTTAAAGTAGAGACACTACATACTGATATACACCTGAACATCAGCAGGAGAGGACTCTTTAAAGTAGAGGACACTACATACTGATATACACCTGAACATCAGCAGGAGAGGACTCTTTAAAGTAGAGACACTACATACTGAAATACACCTGAACATCAGCAGGAGAGGACTCTTTAAAGTAGAGACACTACATACTGATATGATGCTGAAAAAGAGCAGAATAGAGCTGCTTCAAAGAATCACAGATACATATTCTTCCGAGATATAATAGGCAAGGCAACTTTATTTATATAGCCCCTTTCAACACAAGGCAATTCAAAGTGCTTTAAGAAAAATATTATAAAATGATATCTAGAAACATTCATTTAAAAGCAGTGATAATAAAAGTTACAGTGCAGTCTAAGATGTGAATAGTTCAATTAAAAGCAGAGGCAAAAAGAAAAGTCTTCAGCCTGGATTTAAAAGTAGTCAGAGTTGCAGCGGACCTGCAGGTTTCTGGGAGTTTGTTCCAGATATTTGGAGCATAATAACTGAACGCTGCTTTACCATGTTTAGTTCTGACTCTGGGGACAGAAAGCTGACCAGTCCCTGAAGGACCTGAGAGATCTGGATGGTTCATAATTTAGCAGGAGGTCAGAAATGTATTTTGGGCCTAAACCATTCAGTGCTTTATAAACCAGCAGCAGTATTTTGAAATCTATTCTTTGACACACAGGGAAGCCAGTGTAAAGACTTCAGAACAGGAGTGATCACTTTCTTAGTGTTAGTGAGGACTCGAGCAGCGGCGTTCTGAATCAGCTGCAGCTTTCTAATAGATTTTTTAGTGAGACCTGTGAAGACACCATTGCAGTAGTCCAGTCTACTGAAGATAAAAGCATGGACAAGTTTTTCCAAATCCTGCTGTGACATTAGTCTTTTAATCCTAGATGTTCTTTAGGTGATAGTAGGCTGATTTAGTAACTGTTTTAATGTGACTGTTGAAACTCAGGTCAGAGTCCATGACTACACCTAGATTTCTCAGCGCTAACTTTTAAACGTTCTGCCTTGGCTCCAAAAACCATTACCTCAGTTTATCTTTGTTTAATTGGAGAAAGTTCTGACACATCCAGTCATTGATTTGTTCAATGCACTTACTCAGTGTTAGAATTGGAGCATAGTCTCCTGGTGAAATGGTATGTGAATGTGTGTGTCATCTGCATAGCTATGGTAACTTATTTTGTTGTTTTTCATTATCTGAGCCAGTGGTAGCATGTAGACGTTAAAGAGAAGAGGCCCCAGATGGAGCCTTGAGGTACCCCACATGTCATATTTGTCAACTCAGATGTGTATTTACCTATAGAAACAAAGTGGTTTCTGTCCTTTAAGTAGGATTCAAACCAATTCAGAACTGTTTCCGAAAGTCCCACCCAGTTTTCCAGTCGGTCTAGTAATATGCTGTGGTCAACAGTGTCAAACGCAGCACTGAGATCTAATAATACTAACACTGAAGTTCTGCCACTGTCTGTGTTTAAGTGGATGTCATTAAAGACCTTTACAAGAGCAGTCTCAGTGCTGTGGTTTGGACGAAAGCCTGACTGGAACACATCAAAACAGTTATTTAAATGCAAGAAATTACTCAACTGTTGAAAAACTACTTTTTCAATGATTTTACCTAGAAATGGGAGGTTTGATATGGGCCTGTAATTGTTCATTACTGAAGCATCTAGATATTCTCTAAGAGCGGTTGAATGACAGCAGTTTTCAGGGCCTGTGGAAAAACACCTGAGTAAAGAAACTTGTTTACTATATGAAGTAGATCTGAGGCCATGCAAAGAAAAACATTTTTGAAAAATCCTATTGGAATAATATCAAGGCAGCAGGAGGAGGATTTTTAGGTTTTTATCATTAATCAGATGGAATTTTATTTACATTACATTACATTACACTGCATTTAGCTGACGCTTTTATCCAAAGCGACTTACAATAAGTGCGTTCGACCAGGAAGACACAAACTTGAAGAAAAAAGAATCATATAAGTACATCAGGTTTCATAGAGCAAAAACATTTCAACTGGCTTTAGATAAGCCAGTTCTTTATAAGTATATAAGTGCTTTGTTTAGAAATTCTTTGTTAGTAATTGTCATGGTGTCTGTATTGATTTTAAGTGGACACAGAGACAACACATTTGCTGTACCTGATGCAAGGCACGTGCGTTGTTTTTGTTTTTGGTAATGATGTCAGAGAAGAACGATTGTCGTGCAATTTTCAATTCCAAATTATAAAGGCCAAGTCTCTCTTTATAGATTTCAAAGTGCACCTGGAGATTTGTTTTTCGCCACCTGCGTTCAGCTTTTCGACACTCTTTTTTCTGTTCTCACGGTCATGGCCTTTCTCCATGGAGATATTTTCTTGCCAGACACTTCCTTTACCTTAGTTGGAGCAATGGCATCTATAACATTTTTAATTTTTGAATTAAAATGATCTACTAGCTCATTTACTGAGATGTTAGCAGGGGCAAGTGTGGAAGAAAAACTCTGAGTAAACATTTCCCTAGTGTTTTCAGTTAAATATCGCTTTGTGGTTACCTCTTTTTGAACATTTTTGTGAACAGAAATAGAGCTCTCAAAGAAAACACAGGAATGGTCAGAGAGTGCAACATCAGTCACCACAACCTCAGAGATATTCAGACCCTTTGAGATAATTAAGTCCAGAGTGTGCCCCTTATTGTGCGTGGGCTCCGTCACATGCTGAGTCAGTCCATAGCTATCAAGAACACAAAACAGTTCTTTTGCCCCTCTGTCCTGGGGGTTGTCAACATGGATGTTAAAATCACCAACGATGACTAGACGGTCAAAGTCAATACACACTATAGACAGCAGTTCAGTAAAGTCATCAAAAAAACTTGCACAGTATTTGGGTGGTCTATAGATATTTAGGAACAGAGCTCGAGAGGAGCATTTCAGCTGAAGGGCCACATATTCAAAAGAAGCAAAGTTTCCATAAGATGTCTTCCTGCATTGAAGGGAATCATTGAACAGAATAGCATCTCCACCTCCTCTCTTATGCATTCTTTCCTCACTCATAAAACTAAAGTTGGGAGGGGTTGATTCGATAAGAACAGCTGCACTGTTATTTTGTTCAATCCAAGTTTCTGTTAAAAACATAAAATCGAGATTGTGCTCAGTGATAAAATCATTGATTAAAAAAGTTTTGCCAAAGACCTGAAATTTAATAAAGCTAGTTTAAGTTTGTTAAATCATCAGTCAGATTTTTTGTGACAAGCTGTGGCTGACATGGAGTCACTGCTACATTTTATAAACTCACACAAAAGTTTGAGCGCTTCCTGTTTCTAAGCTGATTCACCGCTCTCAATCTATTACCTATCAACACAGATATTGGCAAAGCTACAGGCAGGCAGGGCCCCGGCATGTCCTGGAAAGAGTTGAGAGTGCCATACGCCCTTGATCCTGGACATATCAGTTAGAGTTTGCTGCGTTTTGTACACACACATTCTTATCAGGCTTCGGAGACCGCAGATGCTGTCTTGAAGGGGGGGAGGTGGTTGAATTAGGCATAGGGATGAAGACGGGGGAGATGGTGCGCGTCTCTGCTTCGGTGATTGTGGTGGGCGTCGTTGAGGGGCGGGGGTAAAGGACATGCTGCCAACCCTGCGTATCGCCTTCATGCGGTCATTGAACTCCAGGAGCCTGGGCGAGGGTGAAAGGGTGAACGGAGAGTAGAGAGAGCTGGGGGGTGAAGGAAGAGTATCCTCAGAGGTGATAGGGGGGGAAGGGCGGTGGAGACTCCTCCATTTGTCTCCCATAATGAAAACATTCCTCAGGCGGGTGTATTGATACTTCTTCAAGGTTTTCTGAGCGATGTGTTGTGTCTTTCTCTTGTTGTGATTCCTCTTGCCGCTTGTCCTTGGCAGAGGGAACAGATTGATGATGCAGGCAGTTGAATATTTTAGAGAAACAATTTCACTACTGACTTGTTCAGGCAAACTCCATTTGCCTTAAAAAGATGTCTGCGGTCCCAGAAAAAGTTAAAGTTGTCAATAAAATTGACAGAATGGTCAGTACAGGCAGTTGAAAGCCAGGTGTTCAGTGCAAACAATCTGCTGAATCTCTCCACTCCTCTTCTGACTGGCAGTAGAGGGCCACTGATGAACACCTCCGCATTTAGAGAGCTGGCAGTTTCCAACAGACATTTAAAGTCTTTTTTCAGCACTTCTGACTGTTGTTTCACAACATCATTTGTTCCAATGTGCAGTACCACATTTCATAGTCGGATGTTCAGCCCCAATATGCAGGATCTTCTCAGCCAAGTCAGAGACCACATCCTTGGAAAAAAAGAGTACTTTGGTGTTGTTCTTATTACACAGACCTTTTACATCTCTTACAGCAGAGTCACCCACAATCAGAGTTTCAGGCCCAGTCGTCAGCTTTCCCTCTAGCCTTTTACTTTTGAAGTAGCTATTGGTCCTTACCCTGCTGTGTGAACAGTGTACTTGCGTACCATGCTGCGAATGGATCTGGCCCTTCCTACATCCAGGATATGGTTAAACTGTACACCCCAGCACGTGCACTCCGCTCTGCATCAGCCAAACGGCTCGATGCACCCGCACTGCGAGGGGGACCCAAGTTCCCATCAGCAAAAACACGTGGGTTTGCTATCCTGGCTCCAAAATGGTGGAATGAGCTCCCCATTGACATCAGGACAGCAGATAGCTTACACACCTTCCGGCGCAGACTGAAAACTCATCTCTTTCGACTCCACTTCGAGCGATAGAACTATTAACAAAGCACTTATATACTAATAAAGGACTGGCTTATCTAAAGCCAGTTGAGTAGCACTTGAAATGTTTTTGCTCTATGAAACCTGATGTACTTTATGATTCTGTTTTCTTCAAGTTTGTATTTTGTTGGTCGAACGCACTTATTGTAAGTCGCTTTGGATAAAAGCGTCAGCTAAATGCAATGTCATGTAAAAGAGGACAGGTTATCCAGGTCATCAGAAAGAGATCTCCGGCTCTCGGTCAGCGGAGCGTATCTGTTCTGGATTGGCACACTTGGTGGTTTAGGAGGATTGTTTGTAGTTCTCCCTTTAGCAGCTGTCCACGGCTGTTTCCTAGTATGAATAGGGGTTGAAGAGGCGCTCTTCCTGGGTGATAACAATGCAGGCCAGCCGGTCGCATCACAGATTTCAGAGCGCTGGGCTCTGCCTGTTATTCGTCCTCCCAAATCCCATGGAAATGATTTACTCTTAGGCTTTGGACCCAGAGAGTTCCAGGGAGGACTACCACTTGTAGATGTATTTCCCGGTACACAGCCCCCCTGTTCATTGGAATCCTTGTAGCTGCGAACTAGCTGTGAGTTAGCATGCCTTTGTCCATTATTTTTGCAACACTGGTAAAGTGGTGTCATTCCAACCTAGTCCATTCACTTCCACGTTAACTTCCAACCGTTGCATTTTCATTTCCGACACGGCCATCTTCTGTAGAAGTTTGTGGAAGTCATCTGTAGAGAACGGAGGCATTTTGCTGCTAACTAGCTTAAGCTAAATAGCATGCTGTACCAGGCTTTAGCTGTTGCTAGGCCACGCTCCTGTAAGACTGAGGTTGTCGTAAAAATATTGAAATATGGCTGAAACCCTCCATCTATTTATGAAGAATAACTGTCCCAGTGATAAGTTAATGTCCAGGAGCCGCTGCTCGAAGTTTTCAGAAAACAAAAATAGGAAAATCAGCATAAAAAAGTAATCAGAGGCAAGAGCAAGCAGAAAAGCGTCTGCAGTGTAAGAAAGCAGGAAGACAATAATATATAATAAGGACTATTTATTTATTTGAGTTAAAATCATATGCCGATATTATTATTCCATATACTGTATGTTATGTGTTAAATAGCTTTGAAGCTGTCCTTCAATGTGCTATCTGTAAACAGGGGAGGAAGATCAGGATTTACAGGACTTTTTTTGACGGAGGAAAATGCCTCTTCTGCTCCACAAGAGGTCAGGGCAGCAATATCTGTATTCTCTTATAAGCAATGTAAGTGCATTGTGTTGTTCAATCATGCACTTTGTTATATTCTTAAACTACCAACAAGTGCTTAGATCGTGCTCCCTTAAAACAAATATTGGAAGAACCATGAAAATATATTATTTTAAAGAACATGAACTGCATGCTTTTCTTTAAGAATCCACAAACCAGATTTTAAACGTTTATTTGGATGTATATTTTAATAATCACTTATTAAAAGACTTGTAGCCATTTTCTAGTAAATACAATGAAATTATGATTGTTTTCCTCACTAATAAATCGTGTTTTGTAAAGCTATATAATAACTTATTTTATTAGACAGTTTTAGCGCTGCACTTTGAAGCTGAAGAAGTCGTTGATCCAGATTTCCGAGCGTCTGTTCATGCAGAGATCTTTTGTTGAGTGATTCCTGCAGAGTGAGGCTGTCGCTCTGCATGTGGACTTCATTCCTCCTGACTGTGAAGCATGAGTTGTTTTAAGAAGTTTACAGATCATCTGCAGGTTTTAAAAAGTCTAGTTTTAAAACAGAATGAAGACAGGAACTCTGGCAGTGAGGATCAGCAGAGGGTGAGTTTATTCAATTAAATATTCCTCTTTTATAAAAATGACTTGTATTAATATGAATTACAAGATAGGAGTAGGCTATTATATTCAATTTAGATGATGTGCGAGTAACAGGTTTTTATTTATTAGTATTTCTTTAATGCATCTTTAGAAATTAAAGCGCAATAATGAAAGTAATCGCACCAAAACAGTAAAGCGTATGCTTTGTTTATAAATAAATAAAAACAATGGCTCACCAGGTTTTGTCTCCTTAAATCTCTTTCTTTACACAATTGCAAAAATTCAAGTGTAATATAGAAAAAAACTATAAATGGAAACCACCTTTTTTTCCACAATGCAACAAATCGTCTGTTCAAACCTGCAGGTATTTAGAGGGGAAATAGAATTGGGTAATTAATTAAGGCAGATGCTATTAAGGATGTATAAAGGCACATCGTATCTTAAGCACTGTAGCTATTTAACACCCGGGTGTTGCACTGTATGCATATCTTCTTGCTCCTTCTACAATGGCCTGGTAAGGTTACCTGAACATCAGGGACAAAGAACACCTGTGCTATATTGTGAACATGGCTGTAAGGAAATAAATGTCCCACACAGACCCCCCTCATGAAAGGGGAATTACAATTTGACGCAGCAGCACAAGGGAATGAAGTTATCAAAGAAACATTTCCATAAATACCTATACATCCAAAACAGTAGCTAATGTGTAGCCCGGGTGTAAATAGCATTGTTACCTACGGACACCCGGGTGTAAATAGCATCTGCTTTAATTAATATCTGGATCCAGTCATAGATTTTAATGTAATTCACCTTTTAATATTCCAAATAATATTATGGTTTAGTTTGAAAATAATCCTAAACAAGTACATTTTCTGCAACCGATCCAGCATTATTCAATATCATTCAGTTAACAGACATGCAATATCTTCATTTAGTTTTTTATAAATATTTCCCATCTCTTCACAGGGGTCGGGGGGGATTCCTTTGGTGAGGAAGGTGTGTTACGCTGTGGGGGGGGTCCCATACCAGATCACCACGGCAGCCATCAGTGTTTCTCTGCAGATATTTCTACTGGACGTTGTGCAGGTAAGACATACATGCTTTTACTTTCTATAGAGCACTTTGACAGTATGGTATTGGTACTTTTGTTGCAATAAAATGCTTAATACCTCTTCTTTAATCTGTTTTTACTTTACCTTATGCATTGACAGTATGTGGATTTCAAAATAAAGTACCCTCCATAGATGGAAGCCTAATTAGCCTAAACTTCTTCTCAATAAGTTTAGTTTAAGTTGCTGGTTATGTAGCCTATAAAGTAAGGTTTATTATGTCTATACATAGTGGAATATCTTCACGTATCTGAATACTTTTTCCACCTTTGCAAAATATGCTTTACTACACTGCCCTTCAAAAATAAAGTGTCCTCCCCAGATAGAGGCCCCCTCTATGTCTGTGGTTCTGTTATTAATCTTAACAACATTTTACTGCACATTCATCCCTTTTACTTTCAGTGAGGTTTTCATCACTGCAAAACATATCTATATTTCTTACTACTGCTCTGGATTTCAAAAGAAAGTGTCCTCCCCAGATGGAGGTGTCCTCTGTGTCCGTGGTTCTGTTTGCGAGCCGGGCCTGGGACGCGCTGACGGACCCCCTGGTGGGATACTTGGTGAGCCGCAGCCGCTGGACGCCCGTCGGCAGACTCTCTCCATGGTGGGTCTGTGAAGCCTCTCACTTCCTGTTACCTCCTCAGGCTGTGATGTATTGAACAGAGAGGCGGCCATGTTGTTTCTCCTCAGGTTGCTGCTCTCCACCCCCTTCTCCATCCTGTCCTACTTGCTGCTGTGGTTTGTCCCTCGAGGGTCCGCGGCCCTCACTTTGATCTGGAGCCTCATCACCACCTGCCTGTTCGAGACCCTCATGAGTGTAAGGCAGCGATACAAGATCTTATCACTTCATTTAAGAGATTCTGCTAATTTTCAGGTGTATATCAGTATGTAGTGTCTCTACTTTAAAGAGTCCTCTCCTGCTGATGTTCAGGTTCATATCAGTATGTAGTGTCTCTACTTTAAAGAGTCCTCTCCTGCTGATGTTCAGGTGTATATCAGTATGTAGTGTCTCTACTTTAAAGAGTCCTCTTCTGCTGATGTTCAGGTGTATATCAGTATGTAGTGTCTCTACTTTAAAGAGTCCTCTCCTGCTGATGTTCAGGTGTATATCAGTATGTAGTGTCTCTACTTTAAAGAGTCCTCTCCTGCTGATGTTCAGGTGTATATCAGTATGTAGTGTCTCTACTTTAAAGAGTCCTCTCCTGCTGATGTTCAGGTGTATATCAGTATGTAGTGTCTTTAAAGAGTCCTCTCCTGCTGCTGTTCAGGTGCATATCAGTATGGAGTGTCTCTACTTTAAAGAGTCCTCTCCTGTTGATGTTCAGGTGTATATCAGTATGTAGTGTCTCTACTTTAAAGAGTCCTCTCCTGCTGATGTTCAGGTGTATATCAGTATGTAGTGTCTCTACTTTAAAGAGTCCTCTCCTGCTGATGTTCAGGTGTATATCAGTATGTAGTGTCTCTACTTTAAAGAGTCCTCTCCTGCTGATGTTCAGGTGTATATCAGTATGTAGTGTCTCTACTTTAAAGAGTCCTCTCCTGCTGATGTTCAGGTGTATATCAGTATGTAGTGTCTCTACTTTAAAGAGTCCTCTCCTGCTGATGTTCAGGTGTATATCAGTATGTAGTGTCTCTACTTTAAAGAGTCCTCTCCTGCTGATGTTCAGGTGTATATCAGTATGGAGTGTCTCTACATGTCTCCATGCTTTAATGTTCAAAAAGCTCTTTATTTTTCTCATACTGTCTGTGCTGCAGCACCTCTTTTCACCCTCTGTCTGAAACCAGAGCGCAGTGTGCTCTGATTGGTTAGCTGGCCGGCTCTGTTGTGATTGGTCAACCGCTTAGAGATGTCCCGCCCCTTCGCCTATCACGTACAATGTGTTGGAGCGTTAGCCAATATGAGCGTGAGTGTTCCGTAGTGATGTCACTATATTCCGGAAGTAAACAAAGGAATCCAATGGAGGCTTTGCAGACCATTTACATGCACCAAAACCTATGTAACAGGAAATGGAAAACCCAAAAAAGGCTTCTTTAAGAGATGTGAACAAACTGAGGTGGAAGAAGTTCTCAAAAACCTGAAAGTGACATATCAACAATGTAAAAAATGTTATCCAAGTACACTAACACTTATATTATACAATTATGAAACATGGAAATCTGCATTATAGCGCCCCTTTAATCATCTATATGCCACCGTGGTGTCACACACTCTGCTGCCGTCACTTCCTGTTTTCTCCTGTCGTCCACTAACAGTGTTACCACGTGCCTTACGTCTCCCTCAACATGTTCCTGGGGGGGGGCAACAGAGACAGAGACTCCGCCACGGCCTACAGTAAGACCACCATCACCTTAGATTATAAAGAGATCCACAGCAAGAACCAAAACTATAATAATATATCTGATCATTTATTCTAATTGAAAGCAATATGCTCTCATCTTGAAGAGTACTATTTCAATTATATATATATTAATTTTTTATAAATGTTTTTATTTAACTTCTTTATTTATTATTTATTTGATTTATTTTGGTACTTGTTTTTGTTAAAGTCACCTATCATGCTATTTGTAGGCAATAGCACAGGTCTCAGATATATGAAAATATATAAAAGCATGTCTATAAAGTGTTTTGCTCAAAATACCAAACAGATCACCCATTCTAGCCACGCCTCATATCCCTCTATTTCACTTCCTGTTTCAAAAGTGATGATTTGGGGTTTATAGCTTTACAAAATAAAATAAATTAATAAATTAAAAAAAGGAGGGGGCTGAGCTCATGCGGGACCCGGCAGCTACTGTCTAAACTAAATGCTGCCGTGATGAAACGCCATATCATGGATTATCAAGGATTATCTCTGAAACAGTCTGGAGCTCAAAGGCTTTCTCTCTTGCCGGTTATACCACAAGGTGAGTTCCTTTTTACTTCCTGCTTCTTCACACACATGCTCTCCAGTACAGGTTAGCTCTGAGTGTTAGCGATGCTAATGTAAACACAGACCATATTACGTCCAAAACAGTCGGGCATTGTTTCTGATAGCAACGTTTCTGATTGGCCCGTGGGTCCACATTTCAGATATTACGTCATTTCGGACGCAAATCTGGATCAGCTCCGTTGTAGCTCCGTTTTTAGAGATTTAGGTACGGAGGAAAAGAGAGAGGGTTTTATTTCCTGACGCTGCGTGAGTTCCCTGACACGCCGGGGACACATATTGATGTATAAAAGACATCAAAAAGTGCATTTTTTATGATAGGTCCCCTTTAATTGAAAAAGATAAATAACTCCAACGGGGAACTTTTTTTTTTAAAGAACATCCATAACATTCATCTGTTTGCAACTTACACATTATTTATCTAATAGATAATTGTGTATAGACTCTCCTTGCACTATTTTAACTATTTTATCTGTTTTATTGTGTGGCTCTGTTGGAGGAGCCTGTGACCTAAGATTTGCATTGATATATCTACACTGTAGCTAATGTACACATGACAATAAAAGCCTTGAATCTTGAATATTTTACTATCAATTCATCCTTAAGTGGGCCTATATGTTGCATTCAAGTAAGGTTTTGAAAGTGATATTTACTTAGTACTCTTAGTATCTTCACAGTGTGGTATTTTACTGCAGTAAAGTATTTAAATACTCCTTTTCTTCTTCTTATTCCTGTCAGGAATGAGTGTGGAGGTGCTGGCGATGCTGTTAGCGTCTGTGATTCAGGGTCAGGTTGTGTCTGTTTACAACGCAGAGAAACAAGAAGCCTGTCAACATCTGGACTCTGAAACAACATCAGCTTCACCTCCAGCCGCACCGCTGCAGGAAACGGTAAAACTGAAGATAAGACGTGGAGAAAACTCTCGAGTTTCAGGAGCTGCCCGACTGCATTTCTCCGTATTGTTCTCAAACAGTCCCAGGGGTTTCCTGTTACCTGTACTTCTGTACTTAAGTGTGTGTGTGTGTGTGTGTGTGTGTGTGTGTGTGTGTGTGTGTGTGTGTGTGTGTGTGTGTGTGTGTGTGTGTGGTCTAGCATTACTATACTTGTGGGGACCTAAATCTGTTTACATAGTCACGTGTGGGGACTGGCTTCCCTTATGGGGACAAATTGGAGGTCCCCATGCGGGGAATCATTAATTTTAGGGTGAAGACTTGGTTAGGGTAAGGGTAAGGTTAAGGGTTAGGGTAAGGGTTAGGCATGTGTTGGTTATGGTTAAGGTTAGGATAAGTCTCCAGGAAATGCATGTAAGTCAATGTAATGTCCCCTGAAGTGATGTATACATGGTGTGTGTGTGTGTGTGTGTGTGTGTGTGTGTGTGTTATTAGCCTAGAGGGATAAGCTGCCATGATAATAAATAAATACATGGCTCAAGCTATAAGCAGAGAAAGACGGAAAGAGAACTCAATAATTAAGTTAATGTGGGATTTGTTCATTTTAAAATAAACACATGCACTGAAGTATTTACATTTATTGGGTTGTTTATTTATTAAGAATCCCAAAATGATTAACAGAAAAATACATTTTACATTTATTTTATTTGTTGAATCTGTGAATGTATTCCTCCCGGCAGCGGAAGGCGTTCCTGACCTCCTCTCTGGTGACGGGCTCCGTGTTCTTCCTCTGCAGCCTCGTGCTCTTCTTCGGGGTGAAGGAGCAGCGAGGTGAGGCGTCCAGGAGACACTGCTCATATATTAGAAATAACACTTACTTTACTTTCTTTACCTCATCATGTTCCACTCAAATGTAAAGAATATTTACCCGTGACAAACAAGGCTAAATATTCGTTACATTTCTACCATACAAATAATGACAATAAACTTAGTTATAAAATATAACTTAGTGAAAGTAAAAAATAACATTAATAAAAGAAATAACAGTGCATTTTTTTAATGAAGACTATATGATTTATTTGTGACATCAAAAGGATCAGAGGGGTCTTTGTTCCTGAAACTTCCAGAGTCTCTTAACACAGAGGGGACACACACATGTTTATGTATACAAAAGTGGATTTAGCATCATATGTAACCTTTATAGAAAGTGTATGCCATGTGTGTTTAACTCAAAAAAGTCTGTGGTGGCGCACGATGATTTAACTGAAGTTCATTCTGATCGTTCCTGGTGTTTCTTTGCCGTGTTATCTTGTCTTCACCTGCAGCTCCTCTGGTCTCTGAGGACAGACAGCGTCCCTCCTGTCTCTCGTCTCTGAAGAAGATGATCCGTCACGCTCCATATCAGCGGCTGCTGCTCGGCTCCGTGTTCAGCGCGCTCGCCTTCCAGGTCCACTTTGGGTTACTGAAGAATGACTCTGTTCAGACAGCTCTGCATGACTTTGCTTGGTTTTCAATGTTCTAATTTGGTTCTGTTTTTAAAAGTCAGAAAAGCACAATATTTCTTATATTTTTTTCCGTATCTCTCAGATGTCCTTGGGTAACTTTGCCCTCTTCTGCAGCCATGCAGCGGGGCAGGGGGAGCATTTCCAGCTCCTCCTGCTGGTTCTCCTGGTGAGGTGCAACACACATGATATGTATGTAGTATGCAACATTTAAAAAGCCTTCTTTAAAGTTCCTCCATATGTCTGCAGGCCTCTTCCTCGGCAGCGGTCCCTCTGTGGCAGACAGTTCTTCTGAAAATAGGAAAGAAGGCCACCGTTCTCATCGGACTCTCAGTAAGACATCACAGATATTAAACACGATCATGTGAGTCGTTTCCCACGCCTTCGCTCTCCCTGACTCTGACCTGTTTCTGTCTCAGCTCTTCATCCCGGCGGTGATAATCGTCGCCTGTGTCCCCTCTAACCTCCCTGTCTTCCTGGTGATGTGCGTCCTGATGGGCTTCAGCGTGGCGACCATCTTCCTGCTGCCCTGGTGAGTCACTCTCAGACCTGCTGCTTGTAGTCATTTTGAGTCTCTTCTTGGTTTTTGTGTGTGTGTTTTCTGCTGGTTCTTTTTGGTTCTTTTGGTCTTGTTGTGGCCATTTTGTGTCTCCTTGTGGTTGTTTTGCACCTGTTGAGTTTTCATCTCTTAGCAGATCTATGTAGAAGTTCTTGTTTCTAAAATAATTGTGTATCTTGCTTTGGTTGGTTTGTGTATCTTTGTAGTCATTTCGTGTGTCTTTGCAGCTGTTTTGAATCTCCTGAGGTTGTCTTGGTTCTTTATAGTCATTTGTTTTTTTTTTGGTGGTATTTTTGCACCTTTTCATTGTCATTACATCCAGTGCTTGAATTGGAATAAAAAAGGTGCCAGTACTCTAAATCAGAAACTGTTTCAAGTCAATTTATTTATACAGCCCAAAAACAAGAAGAAGAAGTCATATAGTATATCCTATAATGCTGGTGTGTTTGTCTCTTGTATATTTTAGAAAGGCTCACTGTACTTAAACAAAATGACTCAGGGTGCACCTGAGATTAGAGGGGGTGCAGGGGTAAAGTGCTATTTTTATAAGTGGGGAGTGGACCTGACCTCCTCTAGGGGGGTCCGGGGGCACGCTCCCCCGGGAAGATTTTTCTTTTTAAATATTGAAGTTAAATGCATCAATCTGGTGCACTTTGAGAGCAAAGTGAAGAGATATATGGATACCTCTCAACATCCATGAAACAGAACTGTAAACAGATTTACTTTTTCTTTATGGATATAAAAGAAAGTAAAGCCTGACTCCTACTGGCGGCTGGTTAAATGACTCCTCGTCCCTGAGTACACTCATCTTTCAGCAGGAAAGGAGAGAGGGAATCAATGGAACTGCAAGGGAGGACACAGGGGAATCCAGACGTTGGTTTATGGGATGCAGAACTTGGAGCAGGAGGCTCGACCAGAGAAGGCTCCCCATCAGACAACATTTCTAACACAGGCAGCATTTTCTGTATTTGCAGTCGACTCCTTGTCCGGCAACAACCGCTGTCTTTTCGCACTATTATTAAGCCACGCCGGCGGCATCTCATGACGCATCTAGGTACGCTGGGCATATATGACGTGCCGGCGGCGGCTGAGTACCGGCATCTTACGGAGTACCTGCACCTTGTGAGTACCGGCCCAATTCAAGCACTGGGTCTAGATGTAAAAAAAAAGCAACAACATCTTCCTTTTTTGTATTTTCACAAATAGAATTAAGGTTTCACAAATCTCAAACTGGGTTATAAAGAATCTTTAGACTCTCTGGGATAATCCAGTCCAAATAAATCGGCTATGCAGCGATTTAAGAGGTTCAAACATGGAGGATTGTTCGCTCAGCGCTGTAAATTAAATCCCTTCACCCTTAACTTTCCCCTTAACTGCCAAATCGGAAGCTCTGAATCGGAAGCGAACTTCAGCATCGTGTATTTTCACATACCTGCAGCAAGTGCTAATAAAGGGTCTAAAGTGTTATTAATGTGATAATAAAGTGCTACTGAAGAGTGTAAAGTGTTAATTATGGGTAAAGGGAACAGACCTGCTCTGTAGTGATGTTACGTATTGCGCCGAGGCTTCGGAGCGTGTGTCGAGTAATCCCCGAAGCTTTTTGTGAAGCTTGTATCGAGGCTTGTATCGTTTTGTGCCAGTGACGTCACCGATGACAAACGAAGCCTCGCTGCCTGTCGATACCACGTGACTGCTTCACGAAGCGATTCAGATCGGTTGAGTTTACGAATATTATTAAGGATCCCTCTTTGCAATGTTTACCAGCCTCCTTAGGCTTTTCAATCACAATCATTCAACTGGAATAAAAACAATATTGTTAACATGAAAATATGATTTAATGTTCGTTGTTTAGAGTTATTCTACGGCTTTACTCATTGGGAACTCGGTATGAGATAGAGCACACTGTTGAGATGTCCAATCTGCCTGTTTTACACACTTTGACCAACAGGGGGGTTTGTGTTCAAATGAAGCCCATGATGAAGCCTCATGAGATGAATCAATCAATCAATCAATCAATCAATCAATGTTTATTTATATAGCCCAATATCACAAATGTTACATTTGTCTCAGTGGTCTTCACAGTGTGTACAGAATATCAGTATGACAATACGACACCCTCTGTCCTTAGACCCTCACATCGTACAAGGAAAAACTTCCGGAGAAAACCCACAGTTTAAAGGGAAGATGAACCCTTTAGCGAACCAATTGGCTGGAAAGCTTCAAAGCTTCATAAGGCTTCATCTCACCATCACTACTGCTCTGTGTATCCGAAGCTGAGGCTGTAAAACAGCGTCCAGTAGTTTCTGGAGTCTCTTGTTCTCCTCTTTGGAAAGAGACAGCTCCTCCTCGTACTCTGCTATCATTTTTTCAAACAGAGCAAATATAGATAGGCGAAGTCCCTCCCCTTCCGGGGGACCTCCATGGGACCTTATTTCGAAAAAATTATGTATTGAAGTCAATGGAGAGAGAAAGATTATCTTTCGATCCCGTTTGAATTGTGCCACGAATTACACATATGATGTTTGTCAATTTAAAAGATAATTTTGCAAGTCAAAAAAATAAAAATGTGTAGTAAAACTGTGAAGTAACACATTTGTGTGTGTGAAACACTTAATGGACTACATCTCTGGGCCCTTTCTAATTTCATCAAATCCCCCTCCTCGACTCCTCGGCCCTCCGGTAGTGACCTGGAAATGAATTTTAGCGCGCCATGTTGAAGGACATCTCATTTCTCTAAATGCACTTCGAGGATCGAGCGTCGAGGAGGCTCTCTGGAGGAGTTATAACCGAGGATACACTGATGGGTCCTCCACGGCTCCTTCGTGGATGCATTTCCGGGAACAGAGATGTTTCAAAGAGACGTGACGCATGGCCGGACTTATCTCAGCCAATGACAGCTCTGCATGCATCCCCTGGATATTATTTTATTAACTGCTCTCATCACGAGGCGATGTTTCCAGAGAGAACAGCTGTGAGGTCCGTGCAGAAAGCAGAGCAGTGTGTATAATATATATCACTCAGTATAACAGGCCTACTCTCTGTATTTGCTTTAGTTTAGTAGATATCTACAAACAAAGAGTCGATAGTTTTCTAAAACCATTTAGTGCTTCACATAATAAAATACACAACGGCTGTAGCCTGATTATATGCTTTAGGAGCTGTAGGTGCGTGTGTAGGTACAGTGTGTAGGTGTGTGTGTTGTACAGTGTGTGTGTTGTTGTACAGTGCGTAGATGCAGCGGACAGACAGGTCTCAGTTGGTTTGGTGTCCTCTGCTTACTTTTAATACTTGTAAATACAATTTTTGGCCCGTAATTTTTTTTCCTCATTGTAGCGACCAGAGAGGGGGGGGGGGGGGGGGGGGGGGGGGGTATATCCAGTCTCTGATAGTGTTACGTTATTATGAGAGTGCTCTGTTTGATTCTGAAATTGTATATTGTTGTGACACGTTATTGGACATAATTCACCTTGCTTATTGTGTTGCCACACGGACCCTTTAGTCGGGAACACCTGTAGCTTTAGCTGCCATTCCTGCTAGCTCATCAGGCAGAGCAGTGCATGTGTTAACCTCTCTGAAAGTAATGGATAATAAAGATTGGAACTCCATTCTTAATACACCGCCTCCGACTCTCTTTTCACGGCACTACACTGGTGACCCTGACTTTTCCGAGAAAGTTTCCGGAAAATTAACGAACATGGCTGAGCGCGATGTTTTCATAAAGCTGCCGGAATTCTGGGAGCACGCCGCGGAGGCATGGTTCGCACACGTGGAGGCACATTTCGCCTGCCGACAGGTCCGTGACGGGGACCTAAAATACTACCATGTGGTAGCAGCGCTGGGGAGCTCCACGTCGTCCAGGTTGGTGGGATTCATCGCAGCCCCCCCACATCATGGCAAATATGAGGCGATTAAGGCCCTTCTCCTTAAGACATTTAGCTTATCTGCTAAGGAGAGGGCCCGCCAGATACTTGACATTCAAGGCCTAGGAGACAGCAAGCCATCCCAGCTAATGGAGAAAATGCTAAATCTGCTAGGGGGGGAAGATCCCCGGATTTTATTCACGGAGATTTTCCTGCGTCACTTGCCTCTCCGGGTACAGACGGCGCTGGCCAACACGCCTGTCACGGAGCCCCGTGCTTTGGCTGAGGAAGCGGATCGTTTTTTCCTGGCTACGCAACAGCCCGGGGCAGAGACGTTAGCCGCGACGCTCAGCGGCCCACCGGCAGTCAAGAAAGCGTGGCGGAGGCCGGACACGGCTGTGGCTAGCCGGCGTGGAGACGCCGGAGAGTGCGTTTACCACGCACGTTTCGGGACAAGGGCGAAGAGATGCATCGCTCCGTGCAGCTACAAACCCCCGGGAAACGGAGGGGCCGGCGCTCAGTAGTGGCTCTGAGCGTCGGCGGCACGTGCAGGCTCCTCTTCGTCAGCGACAGCGTTTCGGGGAGCTTGTTTCTGTGTGACACGGGCGCTCAACGGAGCGTAGTTCCAGCGTCGAGTGAAGACGTCGCCCGTGGGGGGCACGGACCGCGATTGACGACGGCTAACGGCAGTCCCATTCGCACATACGGCGTGAGGCCTATGTGTTTGTGCATCGGAGGACAGCGTTTCAGCTGGGATTTTGTGACAGCGGACATTTCTTTTCCCCTCCTCGGAGCGGATTTTTTGTGTGCTCATGGACTCTTAGTGGACGTTAAGAATAGGCGTTTGGTTGATGCCTTAACGTTTTCTTCCCTCGTGTGCACACTTGAGAGCGCAGCGTACGACGGGCTGTCAGGCTCACTGTCAGGTGCAGACACGTTTCTCAGACTGTTGGCCGAGTTTCCAGACCTGTCGCTTCCCACCTTCTCTGCGCTTACCACTAAGCATGGCGTGGAACACCACGTCACTACCGGGGGGGCCTCCTGTCTACGCCAGGGCCCGGCGGTTGAACCCTTCTAAGCTGGCTGTAGCGAGGGCGGAGTTCGCAACCATGGAGCGCCTGGGCATTGTCCGCCGCTCCGACAGTCCTTGGGCTTCCCCCCTGCACGTCGTTCCCAAATCGAACGGCGGGTTCCGCCCGTGCGGGGATTACCGCCGACTCAACGACGCCACTACGCCTGACCGCTATCCGGTGCCGCACATTCAGGACTTTTCGGCGCATCTGGCCGGTACGGGGGTGTTTTCCAAGGTGGACCTGGTGCGTGGATACCACCAGGTGCCCATGCACCCCCTGGACATTCCCAAGACAGCAGTGATAACGCCTTTTGGACTTTTTGAGTTCCTGCGGATGCCTTTTGGACTCAAGAATGCCGCTCAGACGTTCCAGCGCCTGATGGATTCGGTGCTGCAGGACCTGCCGTTTGTGTTTGTTTACCTCGACGACATACTTGTCGCCAGCGCTTCAGTGCAGGAGCACCTGTCCCACCTCCGAGCCCTTTTCACACGGCTCAACGAACACGGATTAATCATCAATCCTGCAAAGTGCCAGTTCGGGGTGTCGGACATCGATTTCCTGGGGCACCGCGTCACCAAGGGCGGTGCGACACCTCTGCCAGCGAAGGTGGAGGCTGTTGCGGCGTTTCCTCGCCCGCTCACAGCCCGGTCGCTCCGTGAGTTTCTGGGGATGGTGACTTTCTACCACCGTTTCATCGCCCGGGCCGCACACATCGACTGGACAGCAGAGGCGGACGGCGCTTTTGCTGAGGTCAAGACCGCGTTGGCTCAGGCGGCTTTGCTGGCACACCCATCATCTACGGCTCCCATCTCCATCACCACGGACGCGTCAGACTACGCGGTCGGCGCAGTGCACGAGCAGTGGGTGGAGGGCGCTTGGCAGCCGCTCGCCTTTTTCAGCCGCCAGCTGACGCCTAGAGAACGCAAATACAGCGCCTTTGACCGGGAGCTCCTCGGACTTTATTTGGCCGTGCGGCACTTCCGTTTCATGCTGGAAGGCCGTGAGTTTACGGCGTTTGTCGACCACAAGCCGCTCACCTTCGCCATGTCAAAAGTGGCGGAGCCTTGGTCGGCACGTCAGCAGCGGCAGCTGTCCTACATATCGGAGTTCACTACGGACATTAAGCACGTGGCTGGCAAGTCGAACCTGGTTGCTGATTGCCTCTCCAGGGTCGTCATCGGTGCCGTCCAGTTGGGCCTGGACTATACTCGCATGGCGGCAGACCAGGTCACAGATCCCGGCGTCCAGGCCCTGAAGGTGGAGAGCGTGGGGCTGCGCTTGGAGGACGTGGTGTTCGGCGACGCGGGCATTACTCTCCTGTGTGACGTCTCTACGGGCCTGGCGCGGCCTGTCGTCCCTGCCAGCTGGAGGCGTCCTGTGTTCGAGGCTGTGCATGGCCTGTCACACCCCGGCGTTAAACCTTCGGTGCGTTTGGTAGCGGCGAAGTTTGTTTGGCAAGGACTGAAAAGGGACGTGAGGACTTGGGCCAGGGAGTGCGTGGCTTGTCAACGCGCTAAGGTGCACCGCCACACGAAGGCCCCGTTGGAGCGTTTCCTGGTGCCTGAGAGGAGGTTTGATCACGTCAACATTGACCTGGTTGGTCCGTTGCCTTCCTCTCAGGGGTTTTCCTACCTCCTCACCATGGTGGACAGAACGACCCGTTGGCCGGAGGCAGTTCCGCTCGTTTCGACATCAGCCGCAGACGTTGCCCGGGCCTTCATTGCAACGTGGGTGTGTCGTTTTGGCACCCCGTCAGACATTTCCTCAGACAGGGGCTCTCAGTTCACGTCCGAGCTCTGGAACGCTGTGGCAGGCGGTTTGGGGGTTAAGCTGCACAGGACTACCGCTTACCACCCTCAGGCTAACGGCCTCTGCGAGCGCTTTCATCGCTCCATGAAGGCGGCCCTCAAGGCCGGCCTTACGGACGGTAACTGGGTCGACAAGCTGCCCTGGGTGATGCTGGGCCTGAGGACCGCACCTAAGGAAGATCTGCAGTGTTCTACAGCGGAGATGGTCTACGGTCAGCCGCTGAGAGTTCCGGGGGATTTCCTCCCAAATGCATCGGCTCCCTGGTCGGCGTCGGCCCAGCGGGCTTTCCTGCGTGACGCCACTGAGGCCTTTGCTCCGATCCCTACTACTCAGCACGGTACTCAGGTGTCCCAGGTTCCCGCAGAGCTCCGCTCGGCGGAGCACGTGTTCATCCGGCACGATGCGCACAGAGGCCCCCTGCAGCCCCCTTATGATGGGCCTTTCCGGGTCTTGGAGCACGGGGACAAGCACCTGGTGGTCGACCTGGGTGGCAAGGCCGAGCACGTCTCGGTGGACCGGGTGAAGGCTGCTCACCTGGACTTGGACCAGCCTGTGGTGCTGGCTCGACCTCCGCGACGGGGCCGCCCCCCGGCCTCGTCCCCTGTCACGGATTTAAGACCTGTTGTTCCGGTCCCTCCCCTTCCGGGGGCCGCACAGGCGGGAGTCACTTTTCCGACTCCCGTGCTCAGGAGTCGTGGGGGTCGGCGTGTCGTTCCTCCCCGCCATGCTGATTTTGTTTATGTGTGAATTCTGGGGGGGCTTGTGTTGTGACACGTTATTGGACATAATTCACCTTGCTTATTGTGTTGCCACACGGACCCTTTAGTGGGGAACACCTGTAGCTTTAGCTGCCATTCCTGCTAGCTCATCAGGCAGAGCAGTGCATGTGTTAACCTCTCTGAAAGTAATGGATAATAAAGATTGGAACTCCATTCTTAATACACCGCCTCCGACTCTCTTTTCACGGCACTACAATATATTCATATAAATATATACATGTGTGTGTGTGTGTGTGTGTGTGTGTGTGTGTGTGTGTGTGTGTGTGTAGGTGTGTGTGTGTGTTTGTGTGTGTGTGTGTGTATGTGTGTGTGTGTGTCCGCATATGTAGCCTGTTATTGTCTCATTATACCGCACTGTGAATGAATTAAAAGTAAATATATAAGTCGTCATGAACACATCTGTCCATCAGACAGAGGGCTGCTGTGCCTCCTGTCATCATTAATGGACGTCTCTTTAAGATGACCGCTTAGAGGAGAGGAGTTCTCATTTCTCTAACCGCCTGCTGCTTCCCCTCCTCTCTCCTCGACTCCTCCGTTCGCATCTCCTGTGGGCGGGACTAAGTCTCGAGGATAGGAGTCGAGGAGGGGAGTTAGAGAAATGAGAAAGGGCCAGGGTCTCGCAGACTCTCACAACAACACACGTCACCAAGATGGCCGTCACTACTGTCTTGTCAACAAAAGGATTGACTACCCTCACTATCACCACAATGAAACACGTCCAGAAGAATGTCATGCAAAGCTGCCTGCCTGCATTCCTTTGATTCTCTCTGAACTGCCTGGTCTTTTTAATGTTTAATGTCAACCATTTGTGCAGATAGTGTGAAGTAGAAAAGATCGGCGATCACCGATGCTAGCGTTAGCATTTCTCCCCCAGGCTTAAATTGTGTATTATAGAATGATCACACCGGTGACAGTACTCTTCAAAGGGTTCACGAAATATGACTACTACTCTTACTGTTTAACATTTTGGGTTCCTTAATGTTACTTGATATTAAGGCTAATAAAAATGACAAGGCTGTAATGCTAACTAACGTGCTAGCTACTACCTAGGTAGCTAACTTGATCCAGCCACTCCTCGGGCCTCATTTATAAAGGGATATACGCTCAAAAAATGGCGTACGCCAGTTTCTACGCAATGTTTGCGATTTATAAAATACTAACTTGACGGGAAAATGTGCGGTCCTCCACGCAAACTCTGACCCATGCGTACGCACTAAGCACAAAAACGGGAGAGACGAGAAACTGCGACACCGTTGGCAGAAGGAAGAATGGAGAGAAATATGTGGAAATAATACCATAAATAAAATGTTACCTCTCATTTATCATATATGAAGAATTCATTTTCAAACATTGATTAAAGCCAATCTTAAAATGATTAAACAAACGCCTGTTTGAGACACCTCAGTGCACACAAAAACATAACTTGGAGAAATAAATAAATACGGATATGTTATTTAAAACCACCTTGAATATGTTGTGTTAATGTTATGAAATGTTTTCTCATAAATGATGCGATAAGCAGGAGGACAGAATTACGTCTAAACTGACGCCGTTTTGCATTTCTATAGGTTGTAGATACGAGCATGGTTTTATATACTCTCACGTTTAATCGTGTTTTATGCCATTTGCCAAGACTTGATAAGTCGCTCGTAAAACACAGGAGGTATGGAAACTAAGAAAACCATATGTGGTCAATTGTACAGCTAATATAACACAACACATTAGTTGTAGTGATGTGAACGACGGGAGCCGGCTCTCGCCCGCGAACGAGACATTTTTGCGGAGGGATCTAGATCGGCATGAAGGCACATTATGCAATGTGCACATTATCCTGCTTATTACACGGCCACATTCTCAACAAAGTAACGACATGACTCCCAATATTAATGGAAATGCTTTTATGGATTTAGAAAATGATTTTAGTGATTTAAAAAATAGTTTTATGTATTGATTTAAATTGACATGCATCCGCTAAGAAAAGTAGTCCGTTGTTACTGTTTGAACTAACGTAGCAACGGCAGGAACTGCTTCGATAGTGTTTTTGAGGAGCTTTTTGATTACAGATTTGAAAACATCGTTGCTTGCTTTAAAAGTAGCACAATTCATTTTGTCAAACCTTGGAAAGTATCTAGATATCCCTGCCCTAATGCCAAAGTAACTGGCAACTGAATATGTGTCGCCGTTTGATGTCTATGTCTGGACCACTGCGTAAAAAGGAAGGTTTCTGCCCCATTACTTCTCTTCTTACTTCTATAAAAATAAAACACGGAGGACGGAGATTCTCCCCCTCTTCTGACAGCCCAGCAGCTGATCTCAGAGCACGCTCCCCTCTCCTGCAGGGGGTCGTGGTCAGCTGCAGCTCACAGAATCAGCCCCCTGCAAAAAAAGCGCTGGAAAGAGCAAATAGAGCGAAATGAGGCATGGCTAAAATGCAGGATCTTTTTGGTATTTTGAAAAAAAATATATATTTATATACTTTATATAGGTCGATACAGTAGCCCCTTTTTTAAAATAGTTTTATAGGTGTTGCTATCTGTTTTGTGTAGCGTGGTTCTACAAGCAAGTCAATGCATTCATTGGGTGGTATCAGAGAGTTGCACGTGTCTGTAAATGCAATGAAAACAATTGGCCACAGCAAATCATTTATATTAAACATGTAATTTTTACTTTTGAATACTTCAGTACAAAGGATGTATTGAATAATTTAAGTGATATATGTGTACACATATAACTCATTAGTCAAAACAGGGCTACATTTGATTGAATTAAAAGGTATAATAAGTGGTAAACTGAAGAGCCGTTTGGGAGCCGAAAGAGCCGGCTCTTCTTGGTGAGCCGAGCCAAATGATCCGGCTCACCAAGAAGAGCCGGAATTCCCATCACTAATTAGTTGTATTTCCTCTAACTGGTGGATATAGAGTTGCTGCGGGGGGGGGTCGTCAGATCCAGTCGTCATGACTCCACTCCGGAGGGATTCCCCGATCATTTCTTACAGTTTCTCATCAAGGGGGTGTCTCCTGTCCCCGGCTATGTGTATTGTTTTTCGGACCACTTATTTATTTATTTTGGTGACGATCCAACCTCCATGCTGCTACTCTGGTTCAAACTGCATCCACCAAACAATAGGATTTATCTCGACCTCCCCAAAATAACCAAAATCTGACACGGTGCGAGATGTCTTTTTTTAGCTGTTCTGTCGTCATTTCCTGCGATCTTCTTCATGCAGTCAGTCAAAATGAATGAATGGGCGTTTCTTTGACTATTTATAGGCAAATATGGGCGTTACGTGAAGCCCGCAAAAGCTGCACCGCATTTCGATTCGATTGTGATTTATAAAGGGAAACCGGCGTAGGAAGTGCCGTACGCACTTTCCTCGCCGGTACGCAATGTTTTGTGAATCGGAAAATGTCGGAATATTTCTGAACCAATTTTTTGGATTTCTACTACGTAATCAACCTTCCCATGTGAATCCTACGCACGGTGTTATAAATGAGGCCCCAGGTCCTTTCATCAGACGGGAAGCGAAAGAACGAGCAAGACCCATTGCTGGTACTAAGCACACAGGCATCTTGTTAAAGTTATCTTATCTTAGCCAGCGCCATATAGAAAGCAGTGGCGAGCCGTGACTTTTATACCTAGGCCCTCTGACCCCCCCTACGTCTCAACGTAGACTTCAGCGGAATATCAAAACAGTGGTCCGGGGTGCAAAACGCATCAATGACAGCGACCCTCTACCACACAAAACAACACTATTTATATAAACACCTATCATGACAGGGCACCCACAGTCAAGTAGCGATTACAAATGAATTAAGTCGGCACGCGGCCCACATTGAAAATGACTTAGGCCTACCTTTGATGATCAAATCACTGAAACACAAAGTTCATCCTCCTGTCCTTTTGGATGAAGCACTTGATGGCGGGTCATGCAGCTGATCCTATGCCACTCCAGTTGATCATTGTAACTCAATCTTGAAAATGACTTGGTTAATAATTTCGCAACGATGTCATCACTATCACTGATGTCATCACTATCACTGAAGTGAGCCATCATGCTAATCATAAATATATCGATCATAAATCTATCGATTAGATTTATGATTCAAAAATAGTAAAAGTAGGATAGACATGTGGATATTATCCGGCTGAACACAACGTGCATTTATCTAACAGGTTCGTTTTCCACAGACCATATTTCGAGCTATTTTCCAAAACCCTATGGAGAAATCCCACTGCTTTCTGTCGAGGGAATCCAAGCGCAGCTTACTTCCGGGTTTTAGGACGCGTCACTGCACCACTTGCATAGACCTCACAGCGGGCGGAACCTGTCATAAAGTCCTCGAAAATAATATAAAAAATAATATTTTAAAAAAAATGTTTTTTTTTAATGTTTTCAAATATAATTTTTTAGAATATCTTAGGCCCTCACAGAGGGCCCTGATGGCTCGCCACTGATAGATATATTCTATCTTTATGGCGCTGATCTTAGCTATCTCTTAGTGGAGGAAAACAATTGTGACATCACTTACGCTACTCTGGGATTTGTAGTCTTTCTAGTTGCCTATTTCTCATAGTCTTATATTTCAACAGTTTTACGACAAACTGTGATTTTTTTGACATGGAAATAATTTTTTAAGATTGACAAACATCATATGTGTAATTGATGGCACAATTCAAACGGGATCGAAAGATAAGTGTTCTCTCTCCATTGACTTCAATACATTATTTTTCCGAAATAAGGTCCCATCAACCGGAAGTAGATGGGCGTGAATAAGGTCCCATGGAGGTCCACCGGACAGGGAGGGACTTCGCCACTATATATTCAGCAGCAGCAGTGAGTCGCTGCTTCTTCAACGACAGCAGCATTTGAACTTTACTCATGTTTACTAGATTACCTTTTCCTGCAGACTGTTAAACACACCGTTTCTCTCTCCATTGAACTCTCAATCTGACGAGCGTTGCTAACTTGTTACCAGCTAGCATGCTAAGCTAGCTCCTACAGTCCGAGGTAAACGCTCCAGAAAAAAGAGCACAGTCCATTACTTACCCATTCAGAGGTTTAGACCCACAGATGGATCAGTAGTGCTGGAGCTCACACACACTTTCTCAGGAACACAATTTACATCTCATTGCAGCTGTTTTGAATCTCTATGTATACGTCTTCGTTTATGCGGTCAATGTGTTCCTCTTTTTATTAGCTCTGTCTCTCTGTAGTTGGTTTCTGAACCCTTGTAATAGTTTAGTGTTGATTTATAGTAATTGTCTGTCTCGTTGCAGCTCTTAAGATTTGTTTTGCGTATTTTGTGGTGACTGAGTCTCTGCACCATGCCCTGCTGCAGGTCGATGCTCCCAGATGTGGTGGATGACTTCACGATGAAGAACCCGTCCTGCAGAGACCTGGAGCCGCTGTTCTTCTCCTGTTATGCTTTCTGCAGTAAGCTGGCAGGAGGCTTGTCTGTGGGCATCTCCACCCTGATATTACAGTGAGTCTTTTCAGTATTTATTGACTTTGTTTGTCCCATACATGCTCAAAACTCCAAACGAATGACTTTGCAGGCAGTATTCAGTAAGCGAAACAAAACAGAGGAAGATGCAGCATATCTTGAATCCAAATTAAAATGTTAACATGAAGGAAAGACAAAAAGTAGATTTTTTTCTAGTAAGTTAAAATGATAAATAAATGAATAACTGAAATGAATTAAATGACATTTTAATAAAATAAAAACCATTTAGTAAAAAAAAAAGAAAAGATTCTACTTAAATAAATATTACACTGAACAAAAATATTAATGCAACACTTTTGTTTTTGCTCCCATTTTTCATGAGATGAACTCAAAGATCTAAAACATTTTCTATATACACAAAATAACAATTTCTCTCAAATATTGTTCACAAATCGGAACAAATCTGTGATAGTGAGCACTTCTCCTTTGCCGAGATAATCCATCCCACCTCACAGGTGTGGCATATCAAGATGCTGATTAGACAGCATGATTATTGCACAGGTGTGCCTTAGGCTGGCCACAATAAAAGGCCACTCTAAAATGTTCAGTTTTATCACACAGCACAATGCCACAGATGTCGCAAGTTTTGAGGGAGCGTGCAATTGGCATGCTGACAGCAGGAATGTCCACCAGAGCTGTTGCCCGTGAATTGAATGACAACCTGATCAACTCTATGCGAAGGAGATCTGTTGCACTGCGTGAGGCAAATGGTGGTCACACCAGATACTGACTGGTTTTCGGGACCCCCCCAATAAATCAAAACTGCACGTTTCAGAGTGGCCTTTTATTGTGGCCAGCCTAAGGCACACCTGTGCAATAATCATGCTGTCTAATCAGCATCTTGATATGCCACACCTGTGAGGTGGGATGGATTATTTCGGCAAAGGAGAAGTGCTCACTATCACAGATTTTTTCAGATTTGTGAACAATATTTGAGAGAAATGGTTATTTTGTGTATATAAAAAATGTTTTAGATCTTTGAGTTCATCTCATGAAAAATGGGAGCAAAAACAAAAGTGTTGCATTTATATTTTTGTTCAGTGTAAAACAATTCAGATTAAATAAAAATTACATATAGTCTTCATATAAAAAAAATAATAACATTAAATTAAAATACTAAATATATTAAAAAAAACATCCAAAATAATATTTTATCCACCCTCCAATTATTCATATATTAAATGTGTACATTTGTCACATCCCTGTTCCTCCTGGTCTGCAGGTTTGTGGGTTACAGAGCGGGTGCGTGTCATCACGAGGGGGGGGTGGCGACAGCTCTCATCGTGATGTTCTCCCCGGTGCCCGTCGCTCTGCTGCTGATCGGGATGTTCTTCTTCCACTCGTACTCCATCAATGAGAGGAAGTGTCTGCAGGAACAACTGACCCCAGATCAGTAAGTTGATGTTTGAGTAAACGATCCTCCCAGGAGACGCAGCCACAAACCAAAAAAACATTGTGACATCACAAAGAGGCCTAAATCTGATCCTCTCATTTTCAGACAGGGTTTCATATAAATGCATCAGGACAAAAAGAGAGGGGTCTTTGTTCCTGAGGCTGAGGTGTTACATGTTTATGTATAAAAGACATGAAGAAGTTTGCATAATAAGTGACCTTTAAAGTGTGATGTGTAACCCTTGGCAACATGCTCGCGACAAAGGGGGCATCATTACACCTCCAATACTTGGTCTGAATGATCAAGCATCAGTTATGTATTTATTTAATGGTGTATATTTTTGTTTTGTATAAATATGTTTTTATCCTATTGCAGCTATATTAACTATTTTTATTTTTCCTCCAGCCCTGAAGCCTCATCACCACCAGACCTGAGAGAGGACTCAGAGCAGCTGCCATCAACGTCACATTATAACACAAGTTACAATCCAAACTCATCAGCTGGTCCTGAAAAACAATCCTCAGTCAAATCATCCGGACGTTCACATGTATCATCGGAAAACAGCAGGTCTAAATCAGTTCTTAAATCAAATGTAAATCCTCAGAGTCAAACCTCACCGCAGAGATCAGGAGACGAGAAACGGAGCAGGAATGTTCCTGAAAAGAATCCCAGAACTTCCTCCAGCAGGTCACACGTGAGACCCAAAATATCCTGGGTATAGTGAGACACATTGAGACTTTTAGAAAAGAGACACTACTCTGGGATCTGAATCTAACACTGAATACTTTATTTTTAACTCTATTCTTATACATTTTCTATTTTTAAAGTCCTCTGCAAAATGTCTGCACCTGTTCTTGCTCAAATAAACAACCTTTTTCAGTCTGTCATTCATGGTGCTGTTATACTAATGTGGATGGATGGATAGATGGATGGATGGATAGATGGATGGAAAGATGGGTGAAAGCAGATCATCTGTTCCAATTGCATACAAAATGATTTGGTCGTTTTGGCATAATGGTTGTGTTCTCAATACCATGACATGTGAGTGGTCACTCTGGAATTAAGGTGTTTAGAAATGTGTCAAATTGTTGGGCTTTTTTTCTTTTGCACAATTTCATTAATTCTATGTCTAATTACATGGCTTTAAGAAAATCCATAAATACTGGGGAATTTTGAGAAAGCAAATATTTTGTTTTTTCAAATTGAAGGCCACATTTGATATTATCATTAAGACCTGAATGTTTTGATCATGACAAGTCAACCGATACAGAAAAGCATCCCACAATGTTCGAATTACAGTGCACAAAAATACAATTGTGTGCACTTTATAACAGATGGAACCCACGTACTAACTAACATGCTAGCTACTAGCTAGGTAGCTAACTTGATCCAGCCACTCCTGGTCCTTTCATCAGACGGGAAGCGAAAGAACGAGCAAGACCCATTGCTGGTATGATAACAACCTGGTACTAAGCACACAGGCATCTTGTTAAAGTTATCTTATCTTAGCCAGCGCCATATAGATAGATTATATCTATATGGCGCTGATCTTAGCTATCTCTAGAGAACCGCAGTGACGCGTCCTAAAACCCGGAAGTAAGTTAGCATTTTTACCATTCGGTTCCTTCGATAAAAAGCAATGCAATTTCTCCATAGGATTTTGGAAAATAGCTCCAAATAAGTTCTGTGTTTGACACAAATTGAAGAGACAGATCACGTGTTGTTCTACGACATTAAATACATCAGCAGTGACCCCGCTGGTGATTTTTGAAGAGTTTACGTGTCTGAAAAACGATGGTTGTTAACAAGTGGCTGAATAGGACTACAGAAGTTGTGGAGGCCGTTTTACGTCATTACACCGAACACGTAAACACTCCTCTAAGTTTGTTTGCCCTGTTCTGCTTGAAAGCAATAACCTGCCTCCTGCAAACTGTTCAAACAAACACTTCAACTCGTACCATTTACAATCTGTATGTTTGAATATCGATCTTAAATTGGCGTGACGTTGAAGCAGCGACCCTGCTGTAGTTCCTTTATAGCATAACGTTAGCATTTTGCTTCTTGCGACTAGATGTATGCTTCGAAAATTATAAAAGTAGGATAGACATGTGGACATTATCCGGCTGAACAAAACGTGATCCGTCTCTTAAATGTGTCTCAACCACAGACCTTATTTCGAGCTATTTTCCAAAATCCTATGGAGAAATTGCATTGCGTTTTTGACGAAGGAACCGGAAAAAGTTTACATCTGGGTTTTAGGACGCGTCACTGCAGTTACGCGACTCTGGGATTTGTAGTCTTTCTAGTTGCGTATTTTTCATAGTCTTATATTTCAACAGTTTTACGACAAACTGTGACTTTTTCACATGGAAATAATTTTTTAAGATTGACAAACATCATACAATTTGTGGCACAATTCAAACGGGATCGAAAGATAAGTGTTCTCTCTCCATTGACTTCAATACATTATTTTTCCGAAATAAGATCCCATGGACCGGAAGTAGATGGGCGTGAATAAGGTCCCATGGAGGTCCACCGGAAAGGGAGGGACTTCGCCACTATATATTCAGCAGCAGCAGTGAGGCGCTGCTTCTTCAACGACAGCTGCATTTGAACTTTACTCATGTTTACTAGATTACCTTTTCCTGCAGACTGTTAAACACACCGTTTCTCTCTCCATCAAACTCTCAATCTGACTAGCGTTGCTAACTTGTTACCAGCTAGCATGCTAAGCTAGCTCCTACAGCCCGAGGTAAACGCTCCAGAAAAAAGAGCACAGTCCATTACTTACCCATTCAGAGGTTTAGACACACAGATGGATCAGTAGTGCTGGAGCTCACACACACTTTCTCAGGAACACAATTTACATCTCATTGCAGCTGTTTTGAATCTCTATGTATACGTCTTCGTTTATGCGGTCAATGTGTTCCTCTTTTTATTAGCTCTGTGTCTCTGTAGTTGGTTTCTGAACCCTTGTAATCATTTAGTGTTGATTTATAGTAATTGTCTGTCTCGTTGCAGCTCTTAAGATTTGTTTTGCGTCTTTTGGGTGTATTTTGTGGTGACTGAGTCTCTGCACCATGCCCTGCTGCAGGTCGATGCTCCCAGATGTGGTGGATGACTTCACGATGAAGAACCCGCCCTGCAGAGACCTGGAGCCGCTGTTCTTCTCCTGTTATGCTTTCTGCAGTAAGCTGGCAGGAGGCTTGTCTGTGGGCATCTCCACCCTGATATTACAGTGAGTCTTTTTAGTATTTATTGACTTTGTTTGTCCCATACATGCTCAAAACTCCAAACGAATGACTTTGCAGGCAGTATTCAGTAAGCGAAACAAAACAGAGGAAGATGCAGCATATCTTGAATCCAAATTAAGATGTTAACATGAAGGAAAGACAAAAAGTAGATTTTTTTCTAGTAAGTTAAAATGATAAATACTACATAAATGAATTAAATGACATTTTAATAAAATAAAAACCATTTAGTCAAAAAAAAAAAAAGATTCTACTTAAATAAATATTACACTGAACAAAAATATAAATGCAACACTTTTGTTTTTTCTCCCATTTTTCATGAGATAAACTCAAAGGTCTAAAACTTTTTCTATATACACAAAATAACAATTTCTCTCAAATATTGTTCACAAATCTGAAAAGATCTGTGATAGTGAGCACTTCTCCTTTGCCGAGATAATCCATCCCACCTCACAGGTGTGGCATATCAAGATGCTGATTAGACAGCATGATTATTGCACAGGTGTGCCTTAGGCTGGCCACAATAAAAGGCCACTCTAAAATGTTCAGTTTTATCACACAGCACAATGCCACAGATGTCGCAAGTTTTGAGGGAGCGTGCAATTGGCATGCTGACAGCAGGAATGTCCACCAGAGCTGTTGCCCGTGAATTGAATGACAACCTGATCAACTCTATGCGAAGGAGATCTGTTGCACTGCGTGAGGCAAATGGTGGTCACACCAGATACTGACTGGTTTTTGGACCCCCTCAGACCCCCCCAATAAAACAAAACAACATTTTAGAGTGGCCTTTTATTGTGGCCAGCCTAAGGCACACCTGTGCAATAATCATGCTGTCTGATCAGCATCTTGATATGCCACACCTGTGAGGTGGGATGGATTATCTCGGCAAAGGAGAATATTTGAGAGAAATGGTTATTTTGTGTATATAAAAAATGTTTTAGATCTTTGAGTTCATCTCATGAAAAATGGGAGCAAAAACAAAAGTGTTGCATTTATATTTTTGTTCAGTGTAAAACAATTCAGATTAAATAAAAATTACATATAGTCTTCATATAAAAAAATATTAAAATAATAATATTAAATTAAAATACTAAATATATTAAAAAAAAACATCCAAAATAATATTTTATCCACCCTCCAATTATTCATATATTAAATGTGTACATTTGTCACATCCCTGTTCCTCCTGGTCTGCAGGTTTGTGGGTGACAGAGCGGGTGCGTGTCATCACGAGGGGGGGGTGGCGACAGCTCTCATCGTGATGTTCTCCCCGGTGCCCGTCGCTCTGCTGCTGATCGGGATGTTCTTCTTCCACTCGTACCCCATCAATGAGAGGACGTGTCTGCAGGAACAACTGACCCCAGATCAGTAAGTTGATGTTTGAGTAAACGATCCTCCCAGGAGACGCAGCCACAAACCAAAAAAACATTGTGACATCACAAAGAGGCCTAAATCTGATCCTCTCATTTTCAGACAGGGTTTCATATAAATGCATCAGGACAAAAAGAGAGGGGTCTTTGTTCCTGAGGCTGAGGTGTTACATGTTTATGTATAAAAGACATGAAGAAGTTTGCATAATAAGTGACCTTTAAAGTGTGATGTGTAACCCCTGGCAACATGCTCGCGACAAAGGGGGCATCATTACACCTCCAATACTTGGTCTGAATGATCAAGCATCAGTTATGTATTTATTTAATGGTGTATATTTTTGTTTCGTATAAATATGTTTTTATCCTATTGCAGCTATATTAACTATTTTTATTTTTCCTCCAGCCCTGAAGCCTCATCACCACCAGACCTGAGAGAGGACTCAGAGCAGCTGCCATCAATGTCACATTATAACACAAGTTACAATCCAAACTCATCAGCTGGTCCTGAAAAACAATCCTCAGTCAAATCATCCGGACGTTCACATGTATCATCAGAAAACAGCAGGTCTAAATCAGTTCTTAAATCAAATGTAAATCCTCAGAGTCAAACCTCACCGCAGAGATCAGGAGACGAGAAACGGAGCAGGAATGTTCCTGAAAAGAATCCCAGAACTTCCTCCAGCAGGTCACACGTGAGACCCAAAATATCCTGGGTATAGTGAGACACATTGAAGCAGAGATGTTTTAGAAAAGAGACACTACTCTGGGATCTGAATCTAACACTGAATACTTTATTTTTAACTCTATTCTTATACATTTTCTATTTTTAATGTCCTCTGCAAAATGTCTGCACCTGTTCTTGCTCAAATAAACAACCGTTGTCATTCATGGTGCTGTTATATTATGCTAATATTCTGTATGCTTTGTTTCACTGATGAAAGGCTGATGTATCTTTGGCTCAGATTGCACAAAAAAATAATATGATGTTGGATGATACAAAAACTGTGGTTAATGTAAATGTAGTTCAATTGTTCAAATTGCATGTTCTCAATACCATGACAGTTTTATTTCTCTCAGAAATGAACAAAAACAAGCACAAGTGGTCACTCAGGAATTAAGGTATACAATTGTTGGGCTTTTTAACTTTTGCACAATTTAATTAATTCTTTGTCAATTTCATATTAAGAAAAGCAATAAATACGGCGGACATTTTGAGGAAGCGTCATTTGTCTATGAATTATTTTTGCTGTATAATCAAATTATTAATTCCAAATTCTGTTTTTTTGTTTTCAAATTGAAGGCTACATTTGATATTATCATTATGTTAAGACCTGAATGTTTTGATCATGACAAGTCAACCAATACAGAAAAGCATCCCAACGTGTTTGAACTACAGTGCAGGAAAATAAAATGAACAGAGTCTCTTCTAGCTGCTCTAGTTCTGTAGTGGGACCAGCCCGATGACGTCATTGTAAACAAACATGGCGGACCCTTGTCGGCTTTGCAGCTAGCTTTTATGACATATTTATCTAAAACCGTCCTCTACGTTAACTAGTGTGTACTTTATAACAGATTGAACCCACGTATCTCTTTAGGACCAGTTAGACTAATGTGTCGTGGCACCAATAGCTGTTTAAAACGGACAACAGGTGATGAAATGTGACGTTTTATCAGAGCCAGTTTAGCTTGTAGGTTACCAAGGCAACGTTAGGAACAACCGTTAGATAGCCGTTTGACTGTTGTTGTTTTATTTACTAAATGTGCTGTTTCTTTAGAGGATCGATTATTTCAGGTATCTTAAATGCCGAATCAAAGTACAAAGTAATAATGTTTGAGCTGGACAGTTTTAATAGACACAGTTAAATCAAGCTGTGTGCAGTGACAGCAGAGGAGGGAGAAGTACTCAGATATTGTACTTGAGTAAAAGTAGGCTACCAGAGAGTATGAATACTCTGTGACAAGTAAAAGTAGAAAAGTATTATTATCAAAATATACTTAAAGTACAAGTAAAGGTAGTCGTTGTGCAGATTGGTCCATTTCAGAATAATATATATGATGTGTTTTATAATGATTGATCATTAAAGTGTCCTCAAAGCTGGTAAAGGAGCAGCTAGTTTGAATGACTTTGTATACTGCAGGGTAGCTTGTGGATTTACTCCAGGTGGAACTAAAGTCTGATTCAACACTTGATTATATTTCACATCATTCATCCACATCTGTGAAGTAACTAAAGTTATTAAATACATGTAGTGGAGTAAAAGTACACCATTCACCTCTGAACTGTAGTGGAGTAGAAGTACAAAGTATCAGAACATTTATATACTCGGGTAAAGTACTACTGTCTCTAAATTGTAAGTGTACAGTACTTGAGTAAATGTACTTATCTACTTTACACCACTGCGTGACAGGAAGACATGGAGCAGTACAGTATTCTGGGTCGGATCGGAGAAGGAGCTCACGGCATCGTCTTCAAGGCAAAACACATCGAGGTAAACAACTGGTCAACAACACAAACAATTACTGTTGCTTACACTTAACACTTAATCAATTGGTTGATTTGATGCAAGACAGAACAGTTTATTTCCCAAAACTATCTTTACTGTTAGTTTTGGACTGATTGCCAGACAAAACAAGACATTTAATACGTTCAACTTTGGGAAGATTTAACTGGACACTTTAAAAAAAAAATGTCACTTGTTTTGAATCAGAGAAAAGAGGGATTTTATCTGTGTACAGTCCAAAAACTGAAAATGTGTTTTCCTAGTTCTCGTTAAAAATATAAATATAGCCTGTTTCTTGAAATCAGACACAACTTCATGTTACTCTCCGACCAATTGAATGAACACACAGACTGACCCCTGGTGTCAGATAATAGTCCTCACATCCTGAAGCGAAGAGGACCATATAGCAGTTACTAAATCTGTGCATATTACTCTCAGTACTTTTCTTTATTGATAGTGAAAGTACAGATTTGTGTGTTGTGTGTCAGACAGGAGAGACGGTGGCCCTAAAGAAAGTGGCTCTGAGGCGGCTGGAGGACGGCATCCCAAACCAGGCTCTGAGGGAGATCAAGGCTCTGCAAGAGATCGAGGACAACGAGCATGTGAGTGTCAGAGGACGCCATCTTACCCTCTCATTATCCTAGTGACCTTCAGAGTGACATCCTATCGTTAACAAACTAAATAAGAGATGGACGGTAGCCATAAGACAGAAGTACTTTTAAATCTCATCACAGTCTTTTAATTTATTTTTGTATTAATCAATTTATTGAACATGTCAGAATCAAAGAGATGCAAAAAAACAACAAAAAACGTTCAAGGTACAAACAAATTAAAATAAATAGATTCTCAAATAGTCTCTGTCATGTTCAAGAAGAAGTTAAAAATACTTTTCTGGTCCTCCCCCCTCTAGCGTACATTTTTCTTGAAAATAAAAGATTAGGTCATCGTCATCAGCGTCTAGTTCGTCATGTTGTAAACAAATACTTTTTAGAAAATAAATAACTTTTACAACGACAAGAAATAACAAGTATGAGTTCCCAGGTCCTTCTCATAACCATTAATGATTTGGTTTCTAAATACTAGTTTTAGTTTTGATAAACTTGTACAATATTTCAGCTCATCATTACTGTTATTCCACATGTCAACACCTTTTGTTGTGATGCACTGAAGTGTTGAATTTGTTCGTATGGAAGGTTTTTCCCACTCTCTTCCTCCTCCTCCTCCTCTTCCTCAGGTGGTGAAGCTGAAGGACGTCTTCCCTCACGGTACGGGCTTCGTCCTGGTGTTTGATTTCATGCTCTCAGACCTGTCCGAGGTCATCAGGAACTCTCAGCGACCTCTGACCCCAGCGCAGGTCAAAGGTTACATGATGATGCTGCTGAAGGGCGTGGCCTTCCTGCATCACAACAACATCATGCACCGGGTGAGAGGAGGGTACGGGGCTGGGGCTGGAGGAAAGGAAGATTTATTTTTCATTTTGACCCGAGTTTTTTTTTTTAAGCCCTTCACAATAAAAACCCAGACAATAGTTCTTACTGACGGCGTGTGTGTGTGTGTGTGTGTGTGTGTGTGTGTGTGTGTGTGTGCGTGTGTGTGTGTGTGTGTGTGTGTGTGTGTGTGTGTGTGTGTGTGTGTGTGTGTGTGTGTGTGTGTGTGTGTGTGTGTGTGCAGGACCTGAAGCCAGCAAACCTCCTCATCAGTTCTTCCGGTCATCTGAAGATCGCAGACTTTGGTTTGGCCAGATTGTTCAGTGAGCTGGGCGACAGACTGTACAGCCATCAGGTGGCCACCAGGTAACACACACACATTTTTATTTATTATTAGATACTTTTTTTAGGCAACATTTCTTTGTTTTATGGGGTGTTAGCTGGGAGGTATTGTTGCAAACGTCCCACACTAGCAACAATAGTTTAGTTTATTAAAAAATACACACACAAACAGCTTTAAAAAACATCTTAAACCAGTCAAACCAGCCTCCACTTTTAGAATGTAGTCCGTGTCGCTTCCATAAGAAAGCTAAATGTAACAATATGTAATAATGCAGCATTTAATATTTGTGTGTTCAGGTGGTACAGAGCTCCTGAGCTGCTGTACGGAGCCAGAAAGTACGACGAGGGAGTCGATCTGTGGTGAGAAAACTACTGAAAATACTCTGAATACTGCTACATAAACATATAATAAATACACATATTTAAATGAAAAAAGTAACACAAATTGAATGATGTAGTGCACTACCCAGAGCTCAGCTGCAGGTGGAGCTATTGACCCATGCAGAACGAGGGAATACATTCAAAGAAATCTTACTTGTGTGTGTTCCTGTAGTCCTTCAGAATAAAAGCCCTGGTGTGTGTGTGTGTGTGTGTGTGTGTGTGTGTGTGTGTGTGTGTGTGTGTGTGTGGCCTAGCATTACTATACTTGTGGGGACCTAAATCTGTTTACACAGTCATGTGTGGGGACTCGCCTCCCTTATGGGGACAAAATAGAGGTCCCCATAAGGGAATCATTAATTTTAGGGTGAAGACTTGGTTAGGTTTAGGGATAGGGTTAGGCATGTGTTGGTTATGGTTAAGGTTAGGATAAGTCTCCAGGAAATGCATGTAAGTCAATGTAATGTCCCCTGAAGTGATGTATACATGGTATGTGTGTGTGTGTGTGTGTGTGTGTGTGTGTGTGTGTGTGTGTGTGTGTGTGTGTGTGTGTTTCAGGGCGGTGGGCTGTATTTTCGGGGAGCTGCTGAACGCATCTCCTTTGTTTCCGGGAGAGAACGACATCGAGCAGCTGTGTTGTGTCCTCAGAGTCCTGGGAACACCAACTCAGGAAAGCTGGCCTGTAAGATCCATTATCAGCAGACAAGAGGCCTCATAAATCCATACATATACATCTAAACTGACATATACATTTAGGTGGTAACATAACATATGAAATGTTATCATTGGTCAAGTCTGTTCAGTTTTTAATTACATCTATATAAGTTAAATATGTACTTCCGTAAAAACATCATTGTGTTGATGCTCTCTGTGTTTGGCGTCTCTCTCCAGGAGATCGTGGAGCTGCCAGATTACAATAAAATCACCTTTAAGGAGAATCCAGCGATCCCATTGGAGGAGATCGTCCCCGACACGTCTCCTCAGGCCGTCGACCTGCTCAACAAGTTCCTGGTTTATCCATCCAAACAGCGCTGCTCCGCCAGAAAGGTAGGAAACAGGAAGTGACGTGTAGTAGATACAGAAGATGGAGTTCCTCAGGGCTCCCCATTAGGTCCCATTTCCTTTCCTGTGTAAGTGCATGTATTCACATTTTAGTCCAGAAACAAAATCATTCTATAACTTCACTGTTTACGGACCCTTTGTCATAATACTGTGTTGGTACTGCATTTCGCCCACTATTGAATTGCATTGTGGGAAAAGTAGAATGCAGGATATCTCCCCCTTTGATGTTCATATTTGGACCAATCTGTTTTTGATCTGTTCAAGGAACTGGACAGCAGGCCGATTGATGAGTTGGTTAGTTTATGAATTGATTGGTTAATTGATTGGTGGTCCTCCTCTGCAGGCTCTCCTCCATCCGTACTTCTTCTCCTCTCCTCTTCCTGCTCACCACTCTGAGCTGCCCATCCCTCAGAGGGGGGGTCGACCCCCCCGCCAGCGGCTGCAGGCTCCGCCCACTGACTTCTCCGTGGACCTGCCCCTGCAGAACAGCGTGGTAGACCCCGCGCTGCTGCAGGGCCACGCTTCCTGTCTCTGAACGACCTATCAGATTCCTCTCCCAGTGACTCTACATTGTTTTTACATTGTATGTTTATTTATTTTGTTGTGTTTCATTGACGTGTTTTTCCTTTACTTTCTGAAGTGCGGAAGTGATTTGTTGATGAACCTGTACATATCATTGTTCTTTCGTCACATTTCCTGTTACTCTTCACTCAAACTTCCATAAAGTATTTCTGCGGTGAATAAAACAAGATGATAATATGATACATGAACGTGTGGAAGAGACTTTTATGAACTCTACAAGGACGAATCATTACTATGGAAGTCCTCTCTGTTGCTGTTAAGCATGGCGTTGACACAAAGGTCATGTTAAAAAATAAAGAATTATCATTTCTGAACAAAAATGTACCGTGAATATTATATTATTTATACTGTGTGTGTGTGTGTGCATGTGTGTCTCACAGCTCTCCTCTTGGGGCTCAGCAGTGGTTTGTTGTTGAGTTTCTGTCGGACGCCGCAGGTGTTACACAGGTGACGACCTGCAGTGTCTCGTCTCCACAGGGGGGCGCTGCTCGTCCCACAGCTCACACACATTCTGCTCTGAACACACACACACACACACACACACACACACACACACACACACACACACACACACCACACACACACACACACACACACACACACACACACACACAAGAGCTCCTGATGACCTCGGACAGGTCTGAGAGCATGAAGTCAAACACCAGGACGAAGCCCGTACCGTGAGGGAAGACGTTCTTCAGCTTCACCACGTGAGGAAGAGGAGGAGGAGGAAGAGAGTGGGAAAAACCTTCCATACGAACAAATTCAAAACTTCAGTGCATCACAACAAAAGGTTGTGGAAATTGGAATAACAGTAATGATGAGCTGAAATATTGACACTTTAATATCTTATTCAATCTCATTGTTAAGGTTCCTTAAGCCTTTTTATTCTGAACCACCAGACAGAGTGTGTGGAAGAGACAAAGCAATGATAACAGCAACAATACAAACAACGGTAAACATGTGGAAATATATTGGTGATACAATGCAAAGCCACACCTCACAAAAGAAAATTAAATTAAATGCAAGTACAACAAATAGTTGCCAAAAATGAACAGCTCCATGCTCCATGCTTTTGTTGAAATATTGGATCATTAATAATGCTATACTTTGTTCAAGTTGGCACCATATTTATTTACTTTTTAATACAAAAGTGCTTTAACTATGCAATATAGATAATGATTGCTGATATTTCTCTTTGCGCAGGAGTAGAACGAGCACAACGCAGCAGAAGATAGAAATACCCTTACAGTTGTACTTCAGTACTCAAGTTTTCGGTCAAATAAATGAAAAAAGGTATATTTTGTGTCATTTGTCAAACATTTTGAAAAGGAACTTGACACAAACTGTGCCCCCTCCCTCACTTCCTGTTTCTCCTTCAGAGCATCAGTCAAAGTTTACCGGAGACACATAATCTCCTGCAGCTCTGTGAGTATCAGCACCGCTCTCATATCAGCACTTAGTTCGATCTTTTATTTCATTTGGACCTTTTTGTTTTAACTCTTGTATCTTTTTTCTCTGTGCTATGTAGGTCATTCTTTTTTTGTCCTTTATCTTGTTTTTTTTATTAATTATCTCTTTGTTTTAAACTTTTTTTTAAATCATGTATTTGTTGTCTTTTACCACTTATTTTATTATTTTCATTTGATTATTTTCTCTGTCCCTCTTATATTTGTGTCACTTCTCATTACACACAATTTGATATACATATGTTTTTGCTCTCACTCCGTCTCTCATTTCTCTACACAGTGACGATGTCAGATTATTTGCAGCTCTCTGATTGGTCCCCGACTGTTCTAACAACTTTGTACGAAACATCAATGTTCAACACAAAGGTCAGAATGACTTCTAACATTCACTCTGGTTCATACTGAGACATTTAAGTGCTTTGGACCAAACCTCCTCTTGTTCAAATGCACTTCATTTTTACTTAATGTTACCAACCAAACCTGCTCACCAGTTTAACCCGTGTTTTTATCAGATTTTAGGTTGTTTTGAGCTCATAGTTTAAGTTAGTTTTACTAAGGGAAAGACTTAACATAGACAGCAAATATTAAAACAAATCAACAATTCTTTAATGAAGTGAGAAACAAAGGAAAGGTATATATTTATATATATATATTGGGTGGCGTGTGGCGCAGTGGCCTAGTGCGGTGGTGTTCGGATCAATGGAGCACAGGTTCAAACCCCACTGCAGTCAGCATGTCGTTGTGTCCCTGAGACACTTCACCCAAATTGCTCCTGTGGGGATTGCCCACATATTGAGTATGTAAGTCGCTTTGGATAAAAGCGTCTAACAAGTGACATGTAATGTAATAATATTTTATTAGAAACAGAAAACTATGGATCTTTTTACCTAAAAATTCAGAGGAGCTAGTCTTTAACTCATGAGTTGTGTCTGTTTATTGACTTACATTTGTTCACACTTCTCTTACTATAGTTAAGACTTATCAACAAGTTTATTATGAATTTTGGACCTCCGAGGCTGCCATAGTTGTTTAAACCTGCTAGCGGTGACATCTGATAGAGAAAAGAAAGCTTATTATGCAGCCATACAGGTATGTATTCCGTTCTTAATGCATATCAATCTGTTTCTTGCAGGTTAGCCCCGCCCCTTCACACACCTTCGTCCAATCACCAAGCATCTCCCATGAGGCGGAGCGGCACAACTTCATGAACTTGTTGGACGACTCCAGCTGTCAATCACTCAGCTCTGCTTATTCCTCTTTATATGGTCATCCTGCTGTGTCTCCACCCCCTACACCTGGATGGAACAGTTACTATGGCAACTGTTACCCCTCGCCATCCTCCTTCTCTAATGATTGGTCGTTACCTGAAAGTCTGTCGTGGGGGCGGGGCCAAGCACCAGGTGAGCAATACACCTGTCTGACCTGCACCTGTCTGTGTGTTTGACGCAGGATATTCATGTTCTTGGGGTGTGTGTGCGTGCGTGTGTTCAGAGCAGAGAGTGTGTGTGAGCTGTGGGACGAGCAGAGCCCCCCTGTGGAGACGAGACGCTGCAGGTCGTCACCTGTGTAACACCTGCGGCCTCCGACAGAAACCCAACAACAAACCACTGCTGAGGCCGAAGAGGAGAGCTGTGAGACACACACACACACACACACACACACACACACACACACACACACACACACACACACACACACACACACACACACACACACACACACACACACACACACACACACACACACACACACACACACACACACACACACACAACACACTCACATCTGTATGTTGTTGAATAGGTGTAAAAAGGAGACATTGGGGTTTTAACATCATTTAGCTTTGGCGCTGATTTATGAAAATGTTTTGATATAAATGTGTTTATTTAAATATACTTACATTTGTTTCAGATTATGAATCAGAGAAAAGGAACTCAGTGTGTGAACTGTTTGACTGAAACTACAACGCTGTGGAGGAGGAACTCTGCAGGAGAACCGGTGTGCAACGCCTGCGGCCTTTACTACAAACTACACCAGGTACTACAAACTACACATCACCCCTGCTAAGCTAACAGCAGCTAATGTTCAGCACCACTGCTGTTCCTAACAAGCCTAACATTTAACTTCTAGCATCTGCATTTACGCTTTAACAATCATAACGTGGTGTTTATATATTGAGATGATCCTGTTAACTTTGTCATTTCAGGTCAACAGGCCGCTGGCGATGAAGAAAGACGGAATCCAAACCAGAAACCGTAAAGTGACCAATAAGAATAAGAGGAGCAGGAAATTCGACCAATCAGATACTAGGCTGCCCTTTCTGGTCCCGCCCACCACCATTCAAACAGCTGCCCTCTGACCTCGTCCTGACTGAGTTTCTGAATGGGACTTTCTGCATTGTTTACTTTGAACAAGTTACATGTTTTTAATAAACCTCTTACTGGGAAGTGATTCTGTAAATAAAATACGTTTAAAAATGATTTATTTCGTGGCACGTTTGGTTTCTTGTATCTGTGATTCAGTTTTCTGTCAGCTAGAATACAAACAAAAGAGAGATTGTTATATTGAAATAAAACAACTCTGTGGCTTTCCAGTCTTCCTACACAAGGACAACTTCACTGGTGACCTTTCCTCTGCTCCACACACTCTCTCCACACACTATGGACTGTCCAATTAGGACATGATCAGTTGCATTAGTGTCAAATGGAAAAAACAAGCCTATAATCAGGTATAGTTAATTGAGCCGGTGTAGATTAGTGCCGAGTGAGCAGCGTTACAATTACAGTATAAAACTTCCAATAATTCTTTTTTGACTGAAAGCAAACAGTAGATAAGTTATTTGGGTGCATTGATGACTTATTGACCATGAAGGTAGCATCTCCCTGCTTCCCTCGACACAAAGTAAACAGGATTTATTTCTTAAAATAATCTCTCTGGCAAACAAGTTTATGATACTTACATATTTTTTCTGCAGGATAACCTCCACATATTAACACCACGTTATGATTTTTTAAGTGTAAATGCAATCTCCTGAAGTGAAAAGCTAATGTTAGGCTATATGTGTCAAACTCAAGGCCCGGGGGCCAAATCAGGCACGTGGTGGATTTAATTTCGGCCCGCAGGATAATTTGTAATTACTATTAGATCTGTCCCGCCGGTATATTGCACGCACACCTTCACTCCATCCTGAGGGTCTCCTCCGCTCAGAGCCTGAGCCCAAACATTGATGACCTTGCCCCCGAGAGAGATGCCAAGTATCTGAACTAGCATCACAGAGCAGCAACCTGAGTTCAATGGATGCTTCCTTCTGCACTTTCTCTCACGACAACAGGGCATGATTGGTTTTCTCTTTGAGGGGAATAGTTTTGTTGAAGCTGTTGTTGGCCTGTGGGAAAATGTACTCATAAGAAGTGACTCCGGAAAAGCTGCAGATAGAGCCATAAGAAATGAATGCAACTGATTATTTAATGTGTAATGTTGTTTTTATAGGCAATCATTTAAGCTTTGTTAGTTCCAGGTTTAATATGTGCAATAAGTTCATTTCAATAAGTTCTGCAATAGACATTGAACCAGTCCGGCCCTCGACTAGTACCCATTTTTAAATTTTGGCCCACTGTGTATTTGAGTTTGACCCCCCTGCTCTAAAGGAACGACATCACGGTCACATGACTTCTTGTCATCGCTTAGTCTGTCTTTCTGTGCCCTCTGCAGTCTACGCAGTGTCGCATTAAAGAGGATTATTCTGCTTTATGTCAATAGTTTTGTTGTTTTGATTTTCTATTGTGAAATGTAACACAATCTAATCTCTAATCTGTTGAATCTAGAGCAGCATGATGTTGCCTGTTAATTGCAGCTTGTTAGAGGCACTCATGTGCACTTTCCACTAAAACAGGAACCTTGTCCTGTTCAAATCTGCACACATTTTGATGCTAAGCTTCCTGTTTCTTTATTAATTACTGCTGATTTATGTATTCTTCTTAGCTGTGGCTGAAATAGCTCCTTGTCTCTTGTGTGGCAGCACATTGCAAGTTCTTCAGCAGGAGTGCTTACTGCTATAGGAGCTGAAGCAGAGGCCTGTGTTCAGAGCATCATGTGTGGATGTGGAGGCAGTCTGTTGGTATCACTCGTCTCTCTCTTCCCCCCCCTCACCCTCCACCCCCTGCAGGCTGCCTGCTGGAGGCCGCTGTTGTGCAACGCAGGAGGCTTTTGGTTTTCCGGACTCAGAAAAAAAAGGGCAAGAGAGGAAAAGGGAGATGAACAGAAGGAACAGAGGGCGGTTGGTGGTCGAGGCCGGCCAGACGCCGCTCTCTCTCTCTCTCTCTCTCCGGGCGAGGATCGTTCTGAGCTGCTGAGGGATGGAGATTAGCAACCACAACGCACACTATTATAGACAGACAGACACACACACAAACGCACACACACACACACACACACACACACACCACACACACACACACCACACACACACACACACACACACACACACACACACACACACACACAACAGACTACACACACACACACACACACACACACACACACACCACACAGACAGACACATACAGACAGAACACACACACACCACACACAGAACACACATAGACACACACACACACACACACACACACACACACCCACACACACACACACACACACACACACCACACAGACAGACATGACAGACTAACAGACACACACACACACCACACACACACCGACACACACAGACACACACACAACACACACACAACGCACACACACACACACACCACACACACACACACACACACACACATACAGGACATACATACAGAACACACACACACACACACATACACACAACACACCCACACACACACACACACACACACCCACACACACACACACACACACACACACACACACACACACACACACACACACGCACACACTCAAAGTCGTTTTGTGTTGATCCAAGTAAAATAGGGTTAAAATATGTTGGGTCCCCTGTATGGTTGTTGTGAGATGGACGCACTACATTACATTAAATAAAGTTCATAAAAAACCACAAACACACAACCAGTTCAATAAAAGCATTTTATTTATATCTGATAATAATTGAACTCATGGATCATCTCAGAATAATAACTGCAAGTCACTTATTAAATTAGCTCTGTTAGCTGCATCCACAAAGCAAACATCAGTTTATAAATCTGTACATGTGTCACACGATCAGCTGACCCGTGATGTCACTTCCTGTCTGTTGCTTAGCTACACAATAGCCGGTATCTGCTCGTCTCCAGGAGCGTCGTCACGGCGACCACGATAACACTCTCGTTAATGTTATATTTTTAACTTAAAGGTGAGTTCAGTTCACCAGTAAGGGCCGATGCGCTGACACACTGTTTACATATTTTTTCTTTAATTGTAATAATTTAAACTCCATTTTTTTATTTCATGCAAACATGATGAATCAAACTCTGAGTTTCTACGTCAAAATAATTTAAATTCTACGTCACAGAAAGTCGTTATTATGATTTAAATCCACATTTTTGGGGGATTATTGTAATTTGTTGTGTTGTGAAAGTTGAAGCTGCATTATACTGTTTGCAGGCACTGTACTGTACATCCATCCTTTATTATCAATATTACTAATTACATGTTTTCATTATTTAAAAGTGGCCTGTTGATGAATACTCCTGATTTAAAAAGCTAAATGTATTTTTGTATTATTTGTAACGATGTAACTTCTAGTAATTGAGTATGTTTGTCGGTTTCATAAATTGTCTGTACTAATATTACATTAATAAATAAATAAATACAAAATATAAATCTGAAAATGTATTTTTTGACATAAACGTTGATGACCAACAAATTCATTTAAATTCAATTTTAACTTGTTTAATGTGAAAATAAAAAATCCTAACGTGTTTATAGATTAAAGGTGGGGTAGGTAAGAATGGAGAAACCAGCTCGAGTGCGCTAGAATTTGAAAATACACAACCGAAAAATATCTGCCTCTTCCTTCAGACTTCCTCACAGAGCCCCTCCTCCAACACACTCGAACGCGCACATGACCAATGAGGGCACGAGATAAGTTTGTGCACAGATGGAAGGCTGACAGGCAGGTAGGCCGTCCAGTTACTTTAGCCGGCTCAGATGATTGGTCGTGCTTTTTACCGCGCTACGGCTTCCACAGATGATAGTTTTTTTAATGTATTTATTGTCAAAGCATTTAATTATTCATTGCTATCCGGATGTTAAGAGCATTCCATGGAATATAACAAGTGTTTCTGAAGTGAATTACATACCCCACCTTTAAGGAAAACTATTTGTGAGAGTCATCGGAGTCCTATTTGGTGTAAGAGTTATTGTTTGACAATAAACTGAAACAATATTTTAAGGGAACATGTTGACAAGATTAACCAATTAATTGAGACTTATTTGATGTTTTTTGGGAGGATTTTAGATTGTTCCTCTTTGCATTTTGATGATCAGCTGATATTTGAGGAGCTTCAGAGCTGGAAATAAAGCTTTCATAAAACTAAAACTACTTCATTTTAAATCCTTATCCCTCAATTAATAACATTACTTTACAATATTTTTTTATTTTACATTCAGTGTAATCATTTGTTGTCTATTTTCAAATTCATTATTTATCAAATAATATCTCACAATATAAATGTGTTATATTAATATTCAGCATCCTGTTTACACTTTTTTATTTAATTATATCCTGATAACCCCTGAGGAATATATTATTGATAACACATTTTCCAATTGCCCCATTTTAATTGTGGGTGAAATTTAAGCCAATGTTGAGGGTGTGGGTGAGGGTGTGTTGTCAGCCTGACAGACTGACAACAGGGCAAAAACATTCCTACTGTGTGTGTGTGTGTGTGTGTGTGCATGTGTCTGTGTGCATGTGTGTTTGGGTGTGCATGTGTGTGTGTGTGTGTGTGTGTGTGTGTGTGTGTGTGTGTGTGTGTGTGTGTGTGTGTGTGTGTGTGTGTGTGTGTGTGCATGTGTGTGCTTGCATTGCTCTAATAAAGCATGGTGTCGCAGGCTGCAAGCTGATTGGCCGACAGGTTGATTGACTGGCTGCATCCTGATGGCTAAAAACTGACATTAATTAGACCTTCCTTTTTGTTTTTGCATCCAAACTGATTGTTTTTTCCTATGCCTTTTTCCTTATTTTTTGCGAAAATGTCAAAAACATTAGAAACGTATATAAAAAAACGTGTTCCTTTCAGTTTTGCACTTCCTGTTTCAGCAGCTTCACTGTCCTGATACTGAATACAGCTTTATTTGAACCACAACCAGCAGGCAGAACCACACATTCTCAAGTGATATGGACATCGTTTTTTTGTTTAAAGGGTAAAAGATTGGACTTAAGGTTTCAATACTTTCTTTACATCAAACAATGGTTACTCGTCTAATTTAAAAACTAACAAAATAAAAAATACATTTGGTAAGTTAATAGAATTCTTCACTTAATAATCATAATTCTGACCATCAGCTGTTTTTTTTTTTATCAGGTTGTAAGATATTTAAAAATAATATGTCAATAATACAATGTTAGTGCCATCTAGTGGCCATTAGAGGAATTGGGAGCACCGGGGCTGATGGGAAATTAAGTCTTTAAATGTGGGTGACTGAGAGCTGATTGTGGTTATAACAGTCCAACAAAGCATGACATCATTAAAGGTTTCAAACAGGAAGTAAAAAGTATACATCTGTTCTCTGTGCGTTTCAAAATAAAAGACCTCGGGACAACGGGATTCAATCCAATAGCTGTGATGCTAACGGACTCGCTCACATTAGCATCTGACATCAATGTTAAGCAGATTCTTATTAGCTGTGAAAATAGCTTGTTTACATCAGAATAATTCGATCTTCTTTCTGCATGGAGCTATGTGTGGAGCTGTGATGGCTTTATTGCTGAAGGCTGGAGGTGAGACTGAACAATGTAATAATTTGCTCAATAGAAACAATGTAGTCATCATCTGCGTTCTTCTTGAGTCAATATGATCTGTCACAGTTAAAGCACCTCGTTGAACCAGGACTGCAATTAACCATATTTTTAAACGATTGATTAATTTGAGTTTTTTATTTTAAGTATTAATCTGAAATATGCGAGTAGGTCAAGTGCAGTAAAACAAACAATATAACATTACAATGTGATGAGGTGAATAAAGATATCGTATTATTTTAGATCTGTATTTCCCTATATGCAATAGATTTTATGTTATTTCCTTTTTATCCCCACTGTAAAGTGCCTTTGAGCACCTGAAAAAGCGTTTGGAAATCAAATGTATTACTATTATCGCTAGGGGGTGGCTACTTGGGCTCAAGCCCCGGATGTTTTCTGAAAAGCCCCGGATGTTTCACTTAAAGGGGACCTATCGTGCTATATTTGAACAATATATTGTAGGGCCATACCTATATAAAGTATATAAATATAGTTTTTTTTTCTAAATACCAAAAAGATCCTGCATTTTAGCCATGCCTCATTTCGCTCTATTGGCTCTTTCCAGCGCTGTTTTTGCAGGGGGCTGATTCTGTGAGCTGCAGCTGACCACGCCCCCCTGCAGGAGAGGGGAGCGTGCTCTGAGATCAGCTGCTAGGCTCTCAGAAGAGGGGGAGCAAAAGAGATCTCCGTCCTCCGTGTTTTATTCTTATAGAAGTAAGAAGAGAAGTAATGGGGCAGAAACCCTCCTTTTTACGCAGCGGTCCAGACATAGACATCAAACGGCGACACATATTCAGTTGCCAGTTCCTTTGGCATTAGGGCAGGGATATCTAGATACTTTCCAAGGTTTGACATAATGAATTGTGCTACTTTTAAAGCAAGCAACGATGTTTTCAAATCTGTAATCAAAAAGCTCCTCAGAAACACTATCGAAGCAGTTCCTGCCGTTGCTAAATTAGTTCACTTCAAACAGTAACAACAGACTATTTTTCTTAACGGATGCATGTCAATTTAAATCAATACATAAAACTATTTTTTAAATCAATAAAATCATTTTCTAAATCCATAAAAGCATTTCAATTAATATTGGGAGTCATGTCGTTACTTTGTTGAGAATGTGGCCGTGTAATAAGCGGGATAATGTGCACATTGCATAATGTGCCTTCATGCCGATCTAGATCCATTGTTTTAAAGCAGGAGGCTGTTGAGATCTTCATATGAAGTGAATACTTAAAAGGAAAGTTAATTGAGATCATGGTATGAAGTGAATACTTAAAACGAAAGTTAATTAATAAATCATACATGATCAATCATATTCTTGTATAAACCCATAATGAGAATGCTTCTTGACGGTTTTTGAATATGTATCTATGCTTGCAATTTTTTCTGTTGCTATTTGAGAACTTTGCGTTTTGAAAAGAGGGTGTTGTGAGTTTTCATAGTATGTTTAATACTTAAAAACGAAAGTTAGTTATAATCAAATATAATCAATTATATTCTTGTATAACCCACAATGAAAATGCTTCATATTTTAGGTTTTCTATAGTTACAGTATAAACAAAACAAAGTGGTTTGTTTAGGTTGAGTTTTCTTCCTCTCCTCTGGCAGCAGTCCACAGGGAGGGGGGGGCTTCACACTAAGGGGAGAAACATTAGAGGCCAAAGAGAGTTCATGTCCTTTTCACACTAACATGAGAAAGTGAGTCTTATGTCATAAAGCTATGGAACATGTTGAGGCATGTCAGCTTGTACATTATAGGACATGCGCAGTTCTTCACAAATTAGGTATAGAGGAGGAGTTTGTTTTTTGGGTTTTCGATCCAGTTTTTTTAGCATAAAGAGACTGGTTTGTTGAGAGGAGACACAGAGAGAGGGGGGGTAACCCCTGGTAGACTCTCTCCCGGTAGGCTGTGTGCTTCAGAGCTGGGTTAATAGCTCTCGGTAAGGTCCTTCCAGACGGGGTAAATATCTCTCGATTTTCTTGGTTGTTGGCTGAGTGGAATGATTTGATGAGAGATGTGTTGGTGAATATTATAACCCGCGACCTGTAAGGACCTTCCTTCGAACTCTTGGCGGATAGGAATGTGTTTTTGACAGGTTAATCTGCCGTCTGTGTCGGAAAAAAGGTATGAAACTGATGTGAATTGAGTTGGTGAAATGAAAAAGTTGAATGCGCTTTTTATTGTCACCGGTCTTTTTACGAGGAAATACCTCTAAATTCTATCGGGAGAATTTTAAAATGTCACAACTGAAATGGGCAGTTGGAATTAAAACATTTTGGTAATAAATGTAAGACTGTGAATTAAAGTTTCATTTGAACATGATCACAGCACGGTTTTTTGTTAGGATGATTATAATGTTGTAAGAGAGAAGGTAAAAACCCTGTATTAGTTTGGACCTATTTTTCTTCAAATAAACTGATCCCACCTTTTGGACTGGGATAACTTAAAAGACACCTGTGCCCTCCTCTCCTGCTTAAAAGGTAAGATTGCACCCTGCCACACACACTTAGGTAGGAGCACACTCCATTTACTGATATCAAAATCCTTCGGGATCGCTTAAACAGATTAAAAAAGAGTTGTCTGAATTGAAACAGCAGTTAATTGAAACCTTGGTTCTTCGGGAAGTTAGTAGAGGTGAGATCTTGCTGACGTTGGTGGATCTGAGCCAAGCCGCAAACTTACATAGACTCAATAACTTCGGAAAGGTCAATTAGTAGGTCAGAATAATTTATCGGAATAAATTATCAGGACCACCAAAACTCTAAACATGGCGCCCAACGTGGGGCTCTGTGAAAAATAATACTTTTACAGAGTCAAAATACAAGAACCAAAACGACCTAGTGAAAAAAGTCGAGGAATACAAATCAGCGAAATACAGGCTGAAAGTCTTGTTAAAATACCTACCCCAAATCCTAGAATATATATAATTAAACCTGAAAGTGTAGTAATTTAAGTTAATACTATTGCACCGGACTGAGGGTTATATTATATCGGATATAGCTGTCTGATTAAAGAAGCTAAAGAAGGTTCATTTTCCCCTAGTCAAATTGAGAAGCCTGTGGTCCCTTTAACACAGGTTTAGGTGGCTAAAGTGAAGTCAGCCGTAGGAGCACTGCTCAGTACTTGTCCAATTACTTTGAAACTTATAGGTAGGACTTGACCAAGAGCTGCGGTTTGAACTTTTGCGTTAAAACATAACGTGGGGAAGAGTTAATAGGAGATTTAATAAAGATAAACATAGGTCTAAAGGTACCTATGCTGTTTAAAAAATTCGAAGCTCGGTACATACAACTCTTAGCTGAGGTACCCGCATGTACTAACTGAATCCAGAAAGAGAACTTAGAACCAAGTGACGGTATAGTCGGACTGTACACCCGGCGAGAGTAAAGCCTAGGAACTTGCATGTGTATAAAAGAGTGAACTTGAACCCTTTAATACATTTTTGTGTTGTTTTTTAAAACAAACAAACAAAAATAAATGGCGGACGAGGTTAGAACGCAGTTTTTAATGACTCAGAGCCAACCACACAGGGAGGGATACACAGAAGCAAAATCCGGAGCTTCTGCCCGCCCTGGTCAGCTTAGCCCAGACCCACGGGCGTACCGCGACCAAAATACGTTTCCTGTCAGACTACCGTTTGACAGAGAGCAACAAGCAGGTGGTATAATGTTTGAGACCCTATCTCCACCATACAGGGATAAAAGCTCACAAATGCCATTTATGAGTATCCCATCTACTACTCCTAGAAAAAAAAAAAAAAAAACACATTGTTAGACATGATATTCAGGAAAAAGGAATGTTGGAAATAAATAATGTCAAATATTGAAAATCCTAAAACTGGATCAACAAACCATGTTAATAAACCCTGCTAATAGGAAGCTAAAACATGCAGGAGAAATAGCAGTAGCTCTGGCAAAGAGAATAGGTCCTAGCATGCAAGCACAGTGTGATAATATGATAAGGACTATTAAACTGTCAGAAGGCAATGTGGTGATCAGATGACCCACAAATACCGGTTGTTTTGAATGTACTTTTAAGAAAAAACCTATGTGGGAACTATCAGCAGATAATCAAGCCCCAAAAATATCTTCAAAACTAATATGAGAAAGTTTTTGCGAAGCTAAAGCTCAAATACTTTACCAAAATCAACTAAAGTATTTACTTTTGACCCCTGTTTGGGAATGGGATTTTCCGTTACACAACGGAAAACTCAATTCAAGCCTTAAAGAACATCATAAAGACAAGTCAATGAGAGTTAAATATGGTGCTATTTTGCTCATGAATGGAGCTTGCACTTTTGGAAAAAAAGGTCTCCTCTTTTCTCTGCTCCCGAGGTGCTGCAGAAACACGCAGCACACGGGGTCAAAGACAGGCGTGACCTCTGGAGGGGAAGAACATTTGAGCAGACCACGAAAGACCATTAAAAGTTTTATGGCCTCAGCACAGAGGAAGATCTGGAGATTTTAAGGAACTCTCCCAAAGCAAGCTACCCATCCCCCACCCAGCACAAGGGAAATAGTGTTCCTCTCACCAATGAATAAATCAACTCTTAACCAAGTCGGATCTAAAATAGACATAGCTCCAGTTGTTAAGAAAAGAGGGAGATTCAAAAAATTATCTTAACACCAGAACAATAATATCAAATATCAAAAACCAAAATAGTATGTTGAGACCAATTCTCAGAAACTAACAGTGTGGAGATAAGGAACCAGGGTGATAGAAAATCTGTGTTATTCATGTCTATGACTTGATCAGGAACAGAGGGAAAATTATCACCTGAAGAGAAGCATCTTGCACTTGCATTCAGATTTTATCCAGCCCTGAGGGAAATGTCTCAAGGTACCAAAATGTGCATATACACTCTTTATTTTTCAATATCTGAAGCTACTAAACAAACTGTTTCAGGGAGCAGAAACAATGATGAGTAGATGGAGAAAATAGAAGATGATGATGTCTGGTCCAGATGTGGGGTGCAGAGGACCTCAGGAAGTAAGCCACAAAGGAAAATAATGAAACCCTTACAGAAAACCGCTACTCCACAGATAACACTGTTTACAGATGGGAGTTTGCGAAACGGTGACCAAGCAGCCACTTGGGCCTTTATAAAGAAAACTAAATCAGGTGAAGTACTTTGCAAGCAAAAGGGTGCAATACCAGGTACAGCCTGCTGAGGAAAAGGCCATTTGTTGAGGGACTTCCTTTTGCTAAAAAAGGAAAAATAGCACACATCCGTATTATTACTGATAGTGATTATTATTAAAAAGCGGGTAAAGAAGAGCTTAATAATTGGGAACAAAGGCAGTTCAGAAATGTGAAAGGTGAAACGCTGACACATGCCCATCTATTAAGGGTCTTATTGTAGAGTTAAAGGCAGGCATGTAGAATGGAATCATGTCCGTAGCCATACATATAAGATATAATTTGACTATCAGGGTAATAGAGAAGTTTGACCTTGCTTAAAGCACGGGACGAGTTAACCACCGGACTGCCATATTCCCTAGAATATGGAAAAAGGGTGGAAGCATTCACGTACCACCTGAAGAAGCTCCTTAGGTTGTGCGTGAATTACACAGCAGTTTAGGCCATGTGGGCCTATTTCAGATGAGGAAATATTGTCTCCACAATAAAATCCTCTTACCAAAACTGCGATTGCACCTACAACACACATGGTCAACATGTCTTCAATGTGTAGAGGTGGATGGGTTTAAGAAAGTTCATCCTGAGCATCTTAAAATAATAGAGGAAGAACCACTAACCATTTTTAGTGCTGACATAGCAGGTATTTTTCTGACCCGCACTCCCAGTGGGAATAAGTATTTCCTTGTGACCTTTGATAAATGGAGGGAGTCATAAACATGTTTATCCTCTGACCAGAGCAACTGGAACACAGTGTCTGCTGAAATGGCGGAACATATAGGTGTTTTTCCTAAAAAACTGAGAAAATAGGAATGGATAATGTCACTCACTTTAAAAATGAGAAAGTTTTGTCACCCTTGCAGGATAAAGGAATCACACCTATCTGGTCTTTACCATATAAGTATCAGGCGTTAGAGCAGCCAAAGAGTGGAGTATAAAAAACTGTAAGAAAAATTGGGACATTCCAATCAATTTGACAAGGCTGAATATATTCCTATAAGTATGGAAAAGCTACCTATAGGGCAAAGGTCAGGTCATATCTAACTATCACACCTTTTCCGTTTAAATTCAGAAATCGTGTATGGGAGACCAGAAAGGGGCAAAGTCCAGAGAAGGGTTAGCTTAAAACTAAATCAGAAGGTTTGGATACAGTGAAGTCAATTTCTGGGAAAGTAGTTTCACTCCAGAGGAGGGGACCGGTTCACCCAAGCCAACTGAGTTTAGAATCCAGATAGGAATAGGACTGCGGCCTACCCATCCACTATTGATGCTATCAGTCTCACATCACATGACATGTTTTGCACACACACGTGGCAGTTAATGTGTTTTCTTCCACAGGAGAGGATGGCTTTTTGTGGGATCTTCCCGCAATAAGTTAGAATTTGTCTTGGTGAATTCTGTACCAAGGGATATTTTATAGAGCAAAAGAGGGAATTTAAATCTGAGTAACAAGCAATAGCTCCAATGCAAAGGATTTAGCAGTAGAACTGTTAGAATCTATAGTGAATTATGCAGAAAGATGGCAAGACGAAACTCTGTCTATTAGCATATGGATCATTTGAGCTTGAATGGAGAATACCTCAGTATCAAAGAGGAAATGGAAAATAACCTTTATATTATTTTTCTCATTATTGTTTTTTAACTTTACACTATTAGTTTTCTTTTCAGTTATTTTAAATTGTTATACGCTTACACCCTAAAAGAGTATTCATTTAAATTTGATTTTTTTTTAGCAGATCTCTCCTTCTTTTTTGCTGGTTCTCACACAGCATGAAGGTGTAGGGCTGTCAGGTCGTTAAACTGATAAGAGTAAATTATGGCCCAGTGCTTTCTGCCGTTAGAGGCCAACTGAGTAAGAGGAGAAACAATAATCTTGCTGTATATAGAAATTACAGAGCAATATGGAATACACGACCCTCTTGAGAAAACCCTTGGGGAAGTTTTTATTTTAACTGAAACAACTTTTTATGAATCAGAGAAATGATTTAAACTTGATTTTAGCTATATTTTTGAGATTAATACCTCAGCAATCTACCAAGAGGATTTGAACCTGCCTAGCGGGGAAACTTCAGTCACAGTGCCTCAAGTGAAGCCAAGTAGACTCCTGGACCCAGGAAACCTGTGCAGAAGGACCGGAAGGGGCAAGCGGTGAAAAGGAGGAGACTCGTAAGAGAAAAAAGTGATCTGATTCAGAGGTCTCCCCGGGTGCCCAAGCCAAAAAGATGTCCTTGCTGTCAATAGAAATTCTAGAGGAACATGGAGTACCAGACCCCTTGGAAGGATTCCTGGGGGAAATTGTTTCAAATGAAACAATTATTAATGGATCAGAGGTCGCATACGTGTATGATCATAACTATATGGATGATATTAGTACCTCTGGAATCTACCAAGAGGAATTGAACCAAATCAGCGAAACTACTTCAGGCACAGGGTTTCCAGTAAAGCCAATTCCTGAAACCAGAAAACCGGTGCAGAATGGATCAGCGGCTGAGTCACCTATGACCCCGCCAGAGGAGGAGGACGATTCTTCCAGCTCTGTGGGACAGGCTGCATCTCTACCCGCTGAGCCACTCAGATCGCAGTGGATTTCCCAGGAAAGGATGACGACTACCTGATAACTGCATGCTCAGATATCAGACGCCAGGTAGCAGCAACCCTACCTACCCCCTGCCACTGGTCCACTTCACCATCTCCAACCTGGTGACTTCGTGCTGGTCAAGGACTTCCGGAGAAAGAGCTGGAAATCCAACCGTTGGCAAGGTCTCTACCAGGTGCTCCTCATCACCCAGACAGCGGTCAAGGTCACCGAGAGAGCCACGTGGGTCCACGCCAGCCACTGCAAGGTCGTAGTCACAGGCCAGGAGAGACGGTAGAAACAGACGACAACAAGTGATGTGTCCTAGTCACCAACGAAAGACGACAACAAGTACCACCAGCACCACACTGGCACCACATACACCTAATCTCACACTGCACACACAGGATGTCATGAGCCAGTGCCAGCTAAGCTGTTTCATATGCCTCTGGTTCCTCGTTTGTGCTATCATTGTGTGGGGACTCATTGACCTTGTCACAAAGTCATGAGCGATTATTGACGAGGTCTAAAAAATCCATAACAACTGTCGACCGAGTTATCTGGTTTTCGTTTGGAGATGTCGTCCAGCGAAAAACTGCAACCCCTCCATGGTCAGGGTCAAGGATATACATCAGATAGCAACATGGATTTAGGAGTCTACAACAGATGGGCCCCTCGCCCAAGGACATTCCTGTACGGTACTATGTTTTCGGTGTTTTTTCACACCAGGTTCATCAAAGGGTCGTCCTGATTACACATACTGAAGAACTTTTCATGATATTGATGCTTGGAGTTTTACGGATGTAATATGTATGTGTGTTTACGATTTTATCTGTTGCTGTTTGATAAACTTTGCGTTTGAAAAGAGGGTGTTGAGATCTTCATATGAAGTGAATACTTAAAACGAAAGTTAATTGAGATCATGGAATGAAGTGAATACTTAAAAACGAAAGTTAATTAATAAATCATACATGATCAATCATATTCTTGTATAAACCCATAATGAGAATGCTTCTTGACGGTTTTTGAATATGTATCTATGCTTGCAATTTTTTCTGTTGCTATTTGAGAACTTTGCGTTTTGAAAAGAGGGTGTTGTGAGTTTTCATAGTATGTTTAATACTTAAAAACGAAAGTTAGTTATAATCAAATATAATCAATTATATTCTTGTATAACCCACAATGAAAATGCTTCATATTTTAGGTTTTCTATAGTTACAGTATAAACAAAACAAAGTGGTTTGTTTAGGTTGAGTTTTCTTCCTCTCCTCTGGCAGCAGTCCACAGGGAGGGGGGGGCTTCACACTAAGGGGAGAAACATTAGAGGCCAAAGAGAGTTCATGTCCTTTTCACACTAACATGAGAAAGTGAGTCTTATGTCATAAAGCTATGGAACATGTTGAGGCATGTTCAGCCTTGTACATTATAGGACATGCGCAGTTCTTCACAAATTAGGTATAGAGGAGGAGTTTGTTTTTTGGGTTTTCGATCCAGTTTTTTTAGCATAAAGAGACTGGTTTGTTGAGAGGAGACACAGAGAGAGGGGGGGTAACCCCTGGTAGACTCTCTCCCGGTAGGCTGTGTGCTTCAGAGCTGGGTTAATAGCTCTCGGTAAGGTCCTTCCAGACGGGGTAAATATCTCTCGATTTTCTTGGTTGTTGGCTGAGTGGAATGATTTGATGAGAGATGTGTTGGTGAATATTATAACCCGCGACCTGTAAGGACCTTCCTTCGAACTCTTGGCGGATAGGAATGTGTTTTTGACAGGTTAATCCGCCGTCTGTGTCGGAAAAAAGGTATGAAACTGATGTGAATTGAGTTGGTGAAATGAAAAAGTTGAATGCGCTTTTTATTGTCACCGGTCTTTTTACGAGGAAATACCTCTAAATTCTATCGGGAGAATTTTAAAATGTCACAACTGAAATGGGCAGTTGGAATTAAAACATTTTGGTAATAAATGTAAGACTGTGAATTAAAGTTTCATATTTGAACATGATCACAGCACCAGGTTTTTTAGTATGATTATAATGTTGTAAAGAGAGAAGGTAAAAACCCTGTATTAGTTTGGACCTATTTTTCTTCAAATAAACTGATCCCACCTTTTGGACTGGGATAATTTAAAAGACACCTGTGCCCTCCTCTCCTGCTTCCAAGGTAAGATTGCACCCTGCCACACACACTTAGGTAGGAGCACACTCCATTTACTGATATCAAAATCCTTCGGGATCGCTTAAACAGATTAAAAAAGAGTTGTCTGAATTGAAACAGCAGTTAATTGAAACCTTGGTTCTTCGGGAAGTTAGTAGAGGTGAGATCTTGCTGACGTTGGTGGATCTGAGCCAAGCCGCAACCTTACATAGACTCAATAACTTCGGAAAGGTCAATTAGTAGGTCAGAATAATTTACCGGAATAAATTATCAGGACCACCAAAACTCTAAACAAGGCGCAAACGCTTGCCTCGGGGAGGGAGAAAAAGAGCCACAGTAGAGAATAAACAGAAGGGCAACCATGGCAACCATGCGCGGGAAGTCTTCTTCGCTGCTTTTGTGGCAGACTACAGCGCCACTTACAGGCCTGGCATATGTACTACAGCATCTCCAGCGCTTTCGAGCAGCAATGGCCGGCCGTGGCCCAACCTCTCATTCCCCTGATAGGTGGAGAATTGACCAATAGCCGTAGCACCACCGTCCTGACGTCAGGACAGTGTTCAAATCTGGATCAGTCTGTATCAGATCCGTTGCAGCCCCTTTATTTTTTAGAGATTTGGGTATGGAGGAAAATAGAGAGGGTTGTGTTTTCTGACACTTGGTGAGTTCCCTGGAACACCGGGGACACATATTCATGTATAAAAGACGTACAAAAGTGCATTTTGTATGATAGGTCCCCTTTAAGTAAACATTTGAAGTACTTGTACTGCAACTTCTATTTCACTACATCGGAAAACTATGGCACATTTGACTCTATTCGATGAAATTTTTTGAACAGCTTCATTAGTACCTTTGCAAATTAAGAGTAGAGTTGAAGTAATGTGGGAAAGTTCAGCGGAGGTCATTAACTGTGACAGGAAGTCATGTTTAAAGAGCCGTGTTAGCCCAGCATTTTAACTAAGTAAAACTACTTAAACTTCTTTTGCAATTTATGAAGTGTCATATTGCTACTGTTTAGTCACTTCCCAAATTAACTATTCTTTTAACATTAGTTTGTTAATTGAGGCAACAGCTACCCTGACTTGTATCTAGTGTTTGTAGTCAGACTGCAGCTAAAAAGACATACATACATATATATATATATAAATATATATATATATATATATATATACCGACACACCACATCACACTGCTTCAGTCAGTTTTGTGTTTACTGGCGACCGCTTGATTTGACACTTTATCAAAGTCCCTCCGTGACGTCCCTCCTGAGAGCAGATCTGATGGTGAAACTTTTGAATCCTTCCCGGTCGTCTTTGGACCAGAACCTGAATATCCAGACCCATCGATCAGTAGAAGCGTTAGAGTTCAGGCAGTCTTTTTTAGAAAATGCATAGAAGAAGAAAGGTCCAAAATGCCCTTTTTTTAGCAGGCTGAGGGGCGGGGCTAAAGGGCAGCACAAGGGTTTGTGGGAGTTGAAGTTTAGCTGCAGAGGGTGTGCAGAAAGAGGCATGGTAGAAAAAATGCATGTTGTAATGAATGGATGAGGGAGTTAAGACTGCGTGTGCATGAGGCATCACAAAGGCATATTTTACATGCTACATTTTATACCTGAAAGCTAGCATCGCAGCGGTTCCCTCGACAAGAAGTCGAAAGTATTTTTCCTTTGGATTTTTAAAGAAAATGAGCAACAAAGTGACAAATAACATTTATGAAACTTATACGTTTTGTTCAGCAGGATAATATTGACGTATTAACACCAGTTTTATCATTTTTTAAGCAGAAATGCAATCTGCAGAAGTAAAAAGCTAACGTTAGGCTATAAAGGAACTACATCAAGGTCACATGACTTCACGTCACCACTGCTAAGCTAAAGGCGGCTAATGTTCAACGAGAGACATTTACTCCTCTTATTAAGTCACTTGTTTGCAAACGTAAAAACATCATAACTCACAAGTTAGGTGTTGTATTTGGGCATCTAACCAACAACCCCTTCAAGACGAGGGAACTCAGAAGTGCTACAATGCTAACTCATTTCAGGGTTTAGGACTCATTCCTGCACCTCTTTATGTGGGACGTATAGGGGGATGGCATGGTGGTGTGTGACAGGTCTTGATGACAGGTGACAGGAAGTGTGTGTGTGAGTGTTGTGACTTAATGGCATTGTCTGCTGCCTGCAGCCCGCTGTCGCTCTGCAGGACGAAGGCTGAAATAAAATGAGGCACTTTGTTATGATCCAGAGCTGCAGGACGTAGCATCCACCGCTGTTGCTATAGAAACAGGTCATCTTGCTGGCTGAGTTGCCGAGGCGATGTCATGGTAATAGACGGCCAACAGGACCACAGCTGGACCTGAAGTGTGTGTGTGTGTGTGTTATGGCTCTGTTATATCATCAGGGCAAAGTTCTTTTTTTTTTTACAAGCAAGCAGGCAAATCAGATCATCTCTGGTCTATTTAATCTCACATAATATTAATATTTTATAATAGTAATAATGTCATTGAGCCTTTTACATATTCAGCTTTTATAAAAATAAAAAAATCATTCCAGTGATATTCACATGCTCAGATTACACAGAATCACAGGAAAGCGCCTCCAGTAAAGGTTCTCATGTTGTTTGCATACGAGTTTAAAGTTCAGGAGACGAAGATGATGATGATGAGGAGGATGAGGAGGATGAAGGTGAGGAGCAGGGCCTGTATCACAAGCACTTTATCTCACTCTGTTTATTCTCATTCCCAAACTCAGTGATACTTATTGCTGGTATCTTAAAGCTGGTAACAAACGTTTCCACATTAAAACGTTCTTAATTACAGCTAATCACGTTTTAAGGCTAGTACATCCTTTCCAAATTCAATTTTAAAGACATGATCATCATATTCTACTGACCTATATACATATAATTCATTATTATTTTCTTTTAATAAAGTTATTACAACTCCTTTTTCCAGTAATGTAATTGGTTAGTTGTCATGCTGTTGACAATGCGCTCATTTTGCTTCGTGATACAGGTCTCACGATGTACTGAAGGATGATGGGTAAAAAAATAAATAAAGTTGGTTAATTTGATGGCTGTGTGTGCAGCTGTTATGTCATTGGCCCATCAGAGGCCTCGAAACCCGCCCACCAGCCAATCGAAAACAAGTCTTTGTTAGTTTGCTTTCATAAAGTATTATCATCCAATAAGATGCAAGAAGAGGCGGTTCTTCTCTCAGCAGGCCAATCAAAAAAGCCCTTATAAGTAGCCTAGAAAAAAAGGGGAAAAGAATCAGCCAATGAAGAACGTCCTCGCTGTGAGCCAATCAGAGAGAGAGCCCGCCCAATAGTTCCCGCTCACCAAGCCGACTGCCAATCAGAACCTTCGTCAGCGTCTTTGGGCTCGGCTTCAGCCAGGGGCCCGGGGTGTCCCCGTGTTGCCACGCCGACTGGGCTCTCCTCCAATCAGAATCCTCCTCCCTCCACCCGGCAGGCCATGTGATGGTGGCTGCTGATTGGCTGACATCTGAAAAGCTGGTTGCTGATTCGCTGTCCGACACACGCTGGCGCTGATCGTCGTCATCTATTGGCATGAGGAAAGAGAATGGGGCACCTGAGCTCCCAGAATGCTTTGCGTTGCGGGTTGACCTGTCCTCTCTCTGCTCCATGGACTCCTCCCTCCTCCTGCTCTTCGTCTCGCTCCTCTTCCTCCTCCTCTCCTTCACTTCTTCTGCAGACTCCTCCACCTCCTGCGGCACCAACGTGTCCCAGGATCGGGCACTGATCCTGGGTAAGCTCCTGCTCTTCTTCCCCTGCTCCCTCTGGTTCTCCAGCTTCTCTTTCGGCCTGACAGTCTGACTTTTTCTCCTCATCTCCTCCTCCTTACTCCTCTCCCCCTTTTCCTCCATCCTGGCCTCTTCCTCCACCACATCTAGGTCCAGATCAGGAGGCCCTAACCCTCCTCCTCCTTCTCCTCCTACTCTTCCTCCTGTTCTTCGTTTGGTTTCTCCCTCTCTCCTCGTCTTCCTCCTCTCTCCTACTCCTTCTCCTCCTCCGGTACCGCCGCCTCCTCCCCTCTGCTGGCTGAGGGAGGTGGTTCTCATGGTCACTGTTTCCACATCTGGCTCCTCTGTGTGTGAAGAGGAAGAGGGGGAGAGGGCTCCTTCCTCAGGGCCTGCCGGACAAACAGAGAAACACATTGAGCTGCAGTTCCTCTAACGTCCACTTTGGTCACAAATGTAATGAAATCCATGCTATATTGCTGCTTAAACAGTGTGTGCCTTGCCTTGGGCAGAATACACATTTGCAGTTAAATCAGTTTAATGAGTTAAAAAATGTGTGAGAGAGTGTGTCATAGTGTCGAAGTCACGCCCATCTACTTCCGCCCCATGGTGGGACCTTATTTCGGAAACATTTTGTATTGAAGTCAATGGAGAGAGAAAACGTATCTTTCAATCCCGTTTGAATTGTGCCACGAATTACACATATGATGTTTGTCAATCTTAAAAAATTATTTCCGTGTCAAAAAAGTCACAGTTTTTCGTAAAACAGTTGAAATATACGACTATGAAAAATACGCAACTAGAAAGACTACAAATCCCAGAGTAAGTGATGTCACAATTGTTTTCCTCCACTAAGAGATAGCTAAAATCAGCGCCATATAGATATAATCTATCTATATGGCGCTGGCTAAGATAAGATAACTTTAACAAGATGCCTGTGTGCTTAGTACCAGGTTGTTATCATACCAGCATTGGGTCTTGCTCGTTCTTTCGCTTCCCGTCTGATGAAAGGACCAGGAGTGGCTGGATCAAGTTAGCTACCTAGCTAGTAGCTAGCACGTTAGTTAGCATTACAGCCTTGTCATTTTTATTAGCCTTAATATCAAGTAACATTAAGTAACACAAAATGTTAAACAGTAAGAGTAGTAGTCATATTTCGTGAACCCTTTGAAGAGTACTGTCACCGGTGTGATCATTCTATAATACACAATTTAAGCCCGGGGGAGAAATGCTAACGCTAGCATCGGTGATCGCCGATGTTTTCTACTTCATGCTATCTGCACAAATGGTTGACATTAAACATTAAAAAGACCAGGCAGTTCAGAGAGAATCAAAGGAAGGCAGGCAGCTTTGCATGACATTCTTCTGGACGTGTTTCATTGTGGTGATAGTGAGGGTAGTCAATCGTTTTGTTGACAAGACAGTAGTGACGGCCATCTTGGTGACGTGTGTTGTTCTGCGAGACCAGAGATGTAGTTCATTAAGCGTGTCACCAGTGGAGAGCCGTCAGGGCCCTAAGGGCCTAAGATATTCTAAAAAATAATATTTGAAAACATTAAAAAAAAAAACATTTTTTTTTAAATATTATTTTTTACATTTTGTTGTTGTTACATTTTTCATTAGTTTTACCAACATAACTTGATTTAATTGTATTTAAAATAATATTTCCAAAGAAATAAATCCTTCGAATCTGCCTGTTCAGTTTCTGTTGGAATGTGAAGGGTTAAATGCCGTCTCTGCGAGTTATGTGAAGACGGGAGGGCTTGTTGGTCCCTCTCTACATTCACAGAGGGCCAGCTATAGTAACTCAACGAGAGAGTAATGTCAAATGACAGTACAATTGACCAATCATATCTTCCCTCTAAATGGGCGGGCTTTATTTTCGCGGACTTTATGACAGGTTCCGCCCGCTGTGAGGTCTATGCAAGAGGTGCAGTGACGCGTCCTAAAACCCCGAAGTAAGCTTCGCTCGGATTCCCTCGACAGAAAGCAGTGGGATTTCTCCATAGGGTTTTGGAAAATAGCTTGAAATAAGGTCTGTGGAAAACGAACCTGTTAGATAAAAGCACGTTTTGTTCAGCCGGATAATATCCACATGTCTACCCTACTTTTATTATTTTCGAATCATAAATCTAAACGATAGATTTATGATGGATAGATTTATGATTAGCATAAGTTCGTTCATGATGGCTCATGTCAGTGATAGTGAGGACATCGTTGCGAAATTATTAACAGAGTCATTTTCAAGATTGAGTTAGCCTCTTTATGGTTAGCCTACAATGATAAACTGGAGTGGCAAAGGATCAGCTACATGACCCGCAAGTGCTTCATCCAAAAGGACAGGAGGATGGACTTTGTGTTTAAGTGATTTGATCATCAAAGGTAGGCCTAAGTCATTTTCAATGTGGGCCGCCGTGCCGACTAAATTCATTTGTAATTGTTACTTGGCTGTGGGTGCCCTGTCATGATAGGTGTTTATATAAATGGTGTTGTTCTGTGTGGTAGAGGGTCGCTGTCATTGATGCGTTTTGCACCCCGGGCCGCTGTTTTGATATTCCGCTGAAGTCTACGTTGTGACATAATATCTCTTCTTTTCTTTCGAGTGAAGGGGGGGGGGGGGGGGGGGGGGGGGGTCAGAGGGCCTAGGTATAAAAGTCACGGCTCGCCACTGCGTTTCACACACACAAATGTGTTACATCTTAACACTTTTTTTTGTGTGAAGCACTCAATGAACTACATCTCTCATCTCCCGTCTCGCACCACACACCAAGACGGCCGTCACGTTGGCACATTTCACTTCTTTCTTAATTCAGAATTAGGCGAAAAGTATTAAAAAGGTGAAAATCACTCCAAGTCTGGGCGTGTTGAGAGCTGTACACACACACAAGGGGAGTTATTAGGCTTGTTTGAGACAAGCAAGACCTGCGCAGACCTGCGCAGTTGCGATCAACGTCTTGCTAGTGCGTTGCATGATGGTTAGTCATTTTGTCCGACTTGCTCTGGAGGCCCGCCCACATGAGACTTTGAAATTTTGCGGGACAAAGACGCCCGCAGCCTTGAGAGCGAGGCAAGGCGAGTTGGCGCAGTTGCTCTCCACGGGCTGCGGAAGCTAAATGCTTGATGGGGAAACGGCTCGCTGGTATCTCGAGCTGAGCGCTCATTGGTGGTTTTTACCACGTGCTGCTGATGAAACTCTCCAATTGGCTGGCAAAAGTTTGTTGTTGTTTTGTGTCAGTTTTACGTCGCCACATCCATTCCCATTTTTCATCATTGTTCCACAATGTTTATCATCATGAAATTAATATCTATATATTTTATACTATACTGCTTACCGTTTTCATACTTTATATATCTTAGCATATTCATACACACTGTTCATACTGCTCACAGGCTGATATCTAGTGTATTCATACCCCTCACTGTTTATTCATCATTTAATTCATTCTATATTTTATTCTGTATATTGTGTACATTACTTTTCACTTTACTGCTTGTTGCACCTGGTTAGAAGCTAAACTGTATTTCGTTGTCTCAGTACCTGTAATATGTGCAATAACAATAACGTTGAATCTAATCTTGAGCAGGAACAAATGTATTTACTTTGTACATATCTGACATTAACGATTAAACACATGTGTGCATTCTTTATAAATGCAAACCGAGTCAAGCCGACTCCGGAGGTGGCGGTATGCACCTTAAAGTTGTTTGCAATCCGCCAAAAAACGGAGAGAAGAAGAAGAAGACGAAGCCGACTCCGAGCTGTCCGACTTCAGGCGAGCTTTTTGAGACCTCCCCCGGCTGCGATCGGCTATTCTCGTCTACTTTCGAGGCGAGCCGCAACGCGTCTCAAACAAGCCTAGTCAGTTCCGTAAGAGCCAGCATGCGGGACCGGGACTCTGGGATTTGTAGTCTTTCTAGTTGCGTATTTTTCATAGTCTTATATTTCAACAGTTTTACGACAAACTGTGACTTTTTTGACACGGAAATAATTTTTTAAGATTGACAAACATCATGTGTGTAATTCGTGGCACAATTAAAACGTGATCGAAAGATACGTTTTCTCTCCCCATTGACTTCAATATATAATTTTTCCGAAATAAGGTCCCATGGACCGGAAGTAGATGGGCGTGTGGATTGGCTTCTCCACCAGAGCTATCGCCTGTGAATCTAATGTTTTATTTCACTCCATTAGCCAAAAGCTGCACAATAATAATACAAAGTATGGTAAACATGACGGGGTCGGTATATGGGATATTGTAATTTAAATCCGAGTTCATGTAAATACAGAGCTTTCATTTGTAACTTTCTGATAAAAGTAATGATGGCTGTGGATTGAAAACCGGAACATGGAGAGATGAGAGTCGGTGAAAAGTGAAAGGAAAGGAGATGAAATGAAAAGAAAGAAAGGAAAGATACAAACCGCGCATTTTCAGTGCGTCCAATCACGTAGAAGCAGGGTTCCCCCTGTTTAGAGTTGGTCATACAGAGAGACAGGCTGGACAACTCCACTGAGGAAGAGGAAGAGGAAGAGGAAGAGGAAGAGGAAGAGGAAGAGGAAGAAGAAGAAGAAGAGGAAGAACAGGAGAAAGTAAAAGTACAAAGTCAAGAAAATCCTAGAGCTGTGATTGGAGGATTTCAGGTTCAGAGAGTTGGGAAGTGAGAAGAGGTCCAGCTGGATTTTTACTGAACTATAAATTGTAATTTTTTTTAATGAATTAAAGACTATACATGTCTTGTTTTTCAGATTAAATAGATGAGAAACTTGTAATTATACTGCTATGTGAGACATCAACTCAACGACATGCAGTGGGGTTTGAACCTGTGCTCCCCTGATCCGAACACCAACGCACTAGTCCACTGCGCCACACGCCTCCCTCAGGTACACACTTAATTCTACAATGAGTAGGATTTGTTGGTTCCTGTAAACGTAACACTCGGTGTCCGCTGCCAGTGTTTGAAACCTCACCGTAGTCGGGCACGTATCCGTTTCCTTTCTTGAGCACGAGGTGGATTCGATGTCCTCCTCTCCTGATCTGCTCCACAGCCTGACTGTGGGTCATCCCTGATGTGCTGTCTCCATTAATCTCCACCAGCTGGTCCGATACCTGAGCCAGGAGGGGAAGAGCAGAGAATATTCCATTAGAAATAATCTGGTGCCAGCAAATCGTTGCCATTTGGCTCAAAAGTCCAAAAGTGATGAAGGATTTGTTTCAGTTTTCCCCTATTATCAGGCGTTTGTCTTTAATTTGAGACTTGGGAGTTGTAAATGCAGTCTGTAGGGGGCGCTAACAGCACATCTGGACCTTGACATTTCGTATTTAAAGCAGAGAGCAGAGGAAGAAGCTCAATGTTGAATGTTTGATGCTCAGAGTCTCAAAGCTATATAAATAAACATTGATTGATTGAAAGCTGCTGACAAAAATGAGATCCTAAAAAAGTCATGAATAAATCATTTGTTTGAATACCATAAAGGAGTGTCTTGGTCTCAGGATGCTTTACATCGATAGGGGTGTTAACGAGTGTTTCACCACTAAAGTGAGTTTTGTAAAACAAGATTAGAGTCTTCAAATTTTGATCTGGTTCTCATTTAAGTTTTATCTGATACTTATATTTACCAGGATACTTTGCAACTTCTACAGGTGCACCATAGAGAGGATCCTGACCTTCTACAGGTGCACCATAGAGAGGATCCTGACCTTCTACAGGTGCACCATAGAGAGCATCCTGACCTTCTACAGGTGCACCATAGAGAGGATCCTGACCTTCTACAGGTGCACCATAGAGAGGATCCTGACCTTCTACAGGTGCACCATAGAGAGCATCCTGACCTTCTACAGGTGCACCATAGAGAGGATCCTGACCTTCTACAGGTGCACCATAGAGAGGATCCTGACCTTCTACAGGTGCACCATAGAGAGCATCCTGACCTTCTACAGGTGCACCATAGAGAGGATCCTGACCTACAGGTGCACCATAGAGAGGATCCTGACCTTCTACAGGTGCACCATAGAGAGGATCCTGACCTTCTACAGGTGCTCCATAGAGAGCATCCTGACCTTCTACAGGTGCACCATAGAGAGGATCCTGACCTTCTACAGGTGCACCATAGAGAGCATCCTGACCTTCTACAGGTGCACCATAGAGAGGATCCTGACCTTCTACAGGTGCACCATAGAGAGCATCCTGACCTTCTACAGGTGCACCATAGAGAGCATCCTGACCTTCTACAGGTGCACCATAGAGAGGATCCTGACCTTCTACAGGTGCACCATAGAGAGCATCCTGACCTTCTAGAGGTGCACCATAGAGAGCATCCTGACCTTCTACAGGTGCACCATAGAGAGGATCCTGACCTTCTACAGGTGCTCCATAGAGAGCATCCTGACCTTCCACAGGTGCACCATAGAGAGCATCCTGACCTTCTACAGGTGCACCATAGAGAGGATCCTGACCTTCTACAGGTGCACCATAGAGAGCATCCTGACCTTCTACAGGTGCACCATAGAGAGGATCCTGACCTTCTACAGGTGCTCCATAGAGAGCATCCTGACCTTCTACAGGTGCACCATAGAGAGGATCCTGACCTTCTACAGGTGCACCATAGAGAGGATCCTGACCTTCTACAGATGCACCATAGAGAGCATCCTGACCTTCTACAGGTGCACCATAGAGAGGATCCTGACCTTCTACAGGTGCACCATAGAGAGCATCCTGACCTTCTACAGGTGCACCATAGAGAGGATCCTGACCTTCTACAGATGCACCATAGAGAGCATCCTGACCTTCTACAGGTGCACCATAGAGAGGATCCTGACCTTCTACAGGTGCACCATAGAGAGGATCCTGACCTTCTACAGGTGCACCATAGAGAGGATCCTGACCTTCTACAGGTGCACCATAGAGAGGATCCTGACCTTCTACAGGTGCACCATATAGGATCCTGACTGGCTGCATCACGGCCTGGTACGGCAGCTGCACCGCCCTCAATCGTAAGGCTTTACAGAGGGTGGTGAAAACTGCACAGAACATCACCAGCTGCCATCCATGGAGGACCTTTACTCTCAGCGGCTCAGGAAGAAAGCCCTCAGGATTATAAAAGACCCCCATCACCCCAGCCACAAACTGTTCTGTCTGCTGCCGTCTGGCAGGCGCTACCGCAGCATCCGGACTAAAACCACCAGACTCAGGGACAGTTTCATCCCGCAGGCAGTGAGACTGTTAAACACCTGAACTGTTGAAACAACATCCATAACATTCATCTGCTACTTAGTAATTATTTATCTATTTATCAAATATATCATTCCAATAACTTGCATATAGACTCTTATTTCACTTATTAAACTATTTTTCTTTTTGTATTTTGTATTTACTATTTACTATTCACTATATTTGTTCTGTTTATCTGTGTTATTGTGTTGCACTGTTGGAGGAGCCTGTGGCCTAAGATTTTCATCGGCATAACTACACTGTAGCTATGTTCGTATGACAAAATAAAGAACCTTGTACCTTCCCAAAACCCCACCAACGCCATTTGAAACGATGGAGTTCAGTTGGTTTTCTTTGGGACCTGATTTAAAGTATGAAAAGCCTTCCTGTGAGGAGACCTGATTCTGGCTTTTACTGTGAAGGAGTTTGCAGGAAGTGATGAGTTAAAGTGCGTGTGTGTGTTTGTGCGTGTGTGTGTGTGTGTACCTGTATCTTGTTGCTGCGTTGGGCCGGCCCCGCCTCCATCAGTCCCAGTACATACAGCCCCATGTTGTATTCGCTGCCCCCCCTCAGAGAGAAACCAAAACCTGTAGGACCTCGATCCAGATCCACGCTGTAGAACCTGGACTCCTCCTTACACAGACACACAAAAATGTTAGTAAAATATCTGAAAAACTATTAGTTAAATATCAACAAAAAACATGAAAACTACTAGTAAAAAATATTGGAAAAATATTAGTAAGTTTCAATAAAATAAAATAAAAACTAAACTCTATTCAACTATTTCAAAAAGTGACTATGGTGCATTTTTATACCATCCATCACACCAAGTGAGTACTTTGCCGTACTTAGTTCCCAGCACTTAGTACCCCCATGGAACTAAGAGCCGATCGCGTTCACACCGGAATAAATCCCTGAGGGAAGATTACGCAAATGAAGCCGCTGACGTCACTTCTTCTTCTTCTGCTTTGGGTTTACTGGCAGGCCGCAAACCACTTCATGGCGTATACTGCCGCCCGGAGTCCCCGGCCGGAAGTCCCCGGAGTTAGGGACTGGCTTCAGTAGAAGCTGCTGGGATTCGCCAGAACGCCGACACCTCCTCATCTCCACCGCTCCCATGTTTTCTTTTGTGTTGCCATAAGTTAGTCTCCCTCCGTTGGTGTGCAGGGCTGATGCTAATGCTAATAATGCTAATGCCAGCAAATACAATGGCGGCTTCAAAAAACTTATCAGAGTTTTACGGGGCGTGGTTTGCAATTCTCCCAGCCAATCAGAAATTGGCCACAGCAGGCACTAAACATGGGGGTAAAGGTTCTCTGAACTAAGTTCTCTTTTTGGTGTGAACGCAAAATTCCAGGCACTAACGGAACTAAACGGGAAAAGTACTCCGGTGTGAAAGCGCCTTATGTGTTAGAGTCAGTGTCAGCAAAATATTTATATATATAAAGTAATAAGAATAACGGTTTAAGTAAGCAGTTCAATTTCAAACAATTAACCGTCAAGACTGACCTTCGGCCTCCCTCTGGATCCCTTCATCACCCGGCTGTCGATATCCAGATCTGCTCCCTCTGACACGGTGGACGAGTCTAAAAGAGAAATATCAAATGTTGTTACGGATTAATTTTACAATCATTTTTAGACAATATTACTTTTTTTCACAAATCAAAGAAGAATGTATGAACGACTTCATTTTAGTCCGTTGACAGAATTAAAGTTAACACAATTGTCGATCAGCGTCTTAAAAGTTGTAGTAGGTTCCTGTCTATACACTTTGTGTAACTTGTTGTTGGTGTTGTTGGACATTCAAAATATCTCTGAGATGTTTGGTTAATAATCGTCTTTCTCTGTTTTACTATGTGTTTAGTTGCTGTTTGCTCATTTAGTTCATCCATTGTTCTGCTTTTATTGGAAAGCACGTTGTAACTGTGTTTGAGAGTAGAGCTTTGATATACAGTATTATATTGGTATCTTGATATGAGACTAGATAACCTCTTAGTTTCGGGATGAGCAATTCTAAAGTGATTTAAAAGTTAATAGATGTTTTTATGTTGGGCAAATAGGCGAGGCTGCTACACCCTGATTTTAATGTGTTTTATATTATTTTATTAGTGTGTGTGTGTGTGTGTGTGTGTGTGTGTGTGTGTGTGCGTCTGGTCTTCAACCTTCCTACAGTTTCCCACACAACACCGCTCCTCCGCTCCCTTCACTGACTTCCAGTAACTGCTAGAATCCACTTCAAGACAATGGTACTTTCTTACCATGCTGCGAATGGATCTGGCCCTTCCTACATCCAGGACATGGTTAAACCGTACACCCCAGCATGTGCACTCCGCTCTGCATCAACCAAACGACTCGCTGCACCCTCGCTGCGAGGGGGACCCAAGTTCCCATCAGCAAAAACACGTGGGTTTGCTATACTGGCTCAAGAATGGTGGAATGAGCTCCCCATTGACATCAGGACAGCAGATAGCTTACACATCTTCCGGCGCAGACTGAAAACTCATCTCTTTCGACTCCACTTCGAGCGATAGAATTACTAACAAAGCACTTATATACTAATAAAGGACTGGCTTATCTAAAGCCAGTTGAGTAGCACTTGAAATGTTTTCGCTCTATGAAGCCTGATGTACTTATATGATTCTGTTTTCTTCAAGGTTGTGTCTTCTTGGATAAATGCACTTATTGTAAGTCGCTTTGGATAAAAGCGTCAGCTAAATGCAATGTAATGTGTGTTTGTGTGTGTGTTCGTACGGTGTCTGGGAGTGATGCTCAGTCTCAGGGTGTTCCCGGCTCTCCTCAGGATCTGGGCGAGGTCTCGGTGCTGCAGACCCCCGACGGCCCGGCCCTCCACCGTCTCCAGTTGGTCTCCAGGCTGGATCTGACCGCTGCGAGCCGCCGGGCTGCCGCGACGCACCGTCACGAACCGGTGAGACAACAGGGAGGGGGCTGAGGAGAGAGGGGGGTTACATGGTCAGACATCAGGGAATAATACTGAAGTACAGCTGTCCACTAGTAAGAGAGGCAATACAAACAATTGCAACTATCAAACCAGCTGCTGGAGTCAGAGATCTACAGTACGAGGCCCCGGGGTCACAGTGTAAACGTGACTGGAGTTACATCACATGGGCCGCTGAGAGGCCGGCAGGTGGGCTGACAATATTACATCGTATACCTGAAACTGAAAACAAGAGGATTCACAAGGCTACAGACACCTGTGAAGAAATGGAGCTGTGTACATTAAACATATTTGAAATGGTTTTGGTTGGATTAAGACCATTTTATTAGAATAACTGTATTTTGTGAAATAAAATCTGATGTGTTGCCGTTTAAAAAAAAAGGCAATACAAAATGCAAACAGCTACACATAAAACGTCAAAAAGATAGCCGAAATGACCTCAAAGACTCTCAATACGTCCACAAATAGACTTTAAAAAGACCCAAAAGGAGTAACTGTAACTTAAAAAGTCCATAAAGATACTTAAATCGACCTCAATGAGACTCAAAACTTCATCAAAGACTCAATACTAACACAAAGAGACTTCAAACGTCATCAAAAAGATTAAAAAAAACGACACCAAAGGCACGTAAAATTACCAAGATAAACAAAATGACCACAAGCAGACTCAATACTAAACTCAATACTAGCCTCAATAGTCAACCCAGTCTCACGGCATTTCGTGTTCACCAACACGATTTTTAATCTATTGATTCGTGTTCACCAACACGGTTTTCCCCTTTTTTTCGTGTTGCACAGCACGATTTTAAAAGCAATGTATTTCTACTGGTAATGACGCTCATGGAAGCACGGCATTCGTTTGTGTCGGCTGCCCTTAAAGGCAATGTGAGCGTCCATTCTCATTGGATAACGGAGAATTGTACACCCGGAAGTAAGTATTCCCCTTACTGTCGATTGATTTTACAGTGATATCTGCACTACTCATCGACTAAAAAACACCAGATTATCCTTGTTAATTACACAACATTGATTGGTTTAAATTGTGTGCAATGCTTTTATATTTTTCCCTTTCGATTCGGAGAAACAAATATTTTTTCGGAGTAAAGGATGGCAGAAGACACTACCCAGAATCCCCAGCTATCGTTTGGACTACACCATGTGCTCTGTTTGACGTCACCTGATCTTCAAATTTCTCCCTGCAGAAAAAAAAAACATGGCCGAACTTCGTTTTATTCTCGGTGGAAAATGCCTATTTTAAAGTTAGTTTGGCCATTAAAATGCGTTTTGATGTCATTTGATGCGAGAAATATGAGTTGTTATTTCAGATTATGTGTGCAGTGGATGTACATGATCTTTAGTTTGCTAGTTATTACGAAGATTACTTCAGGAAATTGCGTCCATAGAACGTTTTCATTGTTACCAAGGTGGTTGCTAGGGACGCTGCTATCGATATTATTTCTGTTATGTTGTGTAACTGTTTAATGGTGTTATCTTTATTGCTACCCCCTTCCCCGTCAATGTATAGTGTTGGTCCACAGCGCAAACGTATTAGTTTAACAAACTCCGCATCTAAAGATACGTTATTTTCCCCTGTGCAATTTCAGTCTCACATCTCACAGCACATCGTCATTAACAAATACCGGAAACAGACCGAAAACATTTAAAAAAAAAAAAATAATACTTTATTTCGAGTGTGCTTGCTTTTCTCTTTGGAAGTCATCACATAACGGCATTGTAATACACGGTTCGGCTGCATTAAATATTACATATCTGCCGTAGTTCTGTATTTATAGAGCCCTGATGAGAAGACTTCTAGACAAACATGAGGAACTGAAAACGTGACGTGGATCATAAATATATCAGCCATTAAACAACATTATTTTCACACAATACGTCTCCTTGCGGTATCAACACTAATTCGGCTGACTTTTATATTTGATACAATTGGTAGATAGGCTGTATTTACACCATAAAGGTGCACAGCTGATATAAAGGGACACCTAGTGGTTAAAGCATGTTATTGAATTTCATTATTTTTATTATTACATATTAATAGGATCCCTATAAAGTATATTAATTACTCGTTATTCTCTACTAATAGTTAATTAAAGACTGTATATAATGACTATTTTGCACATCTATTTCAAGATTTTCTAAGGTTTATTGACATATCATATAGGCCTACACAACTATGGTGTAGTTATGCATTGAATGAAACACTTGGGTCGCAGGTTCCTCAATAGTGCATTAAAAGACATCTATCAATATTTGTGCATACCTCCAGCAATGTTAACTATGTTGAAGCACTTATTTTAACTGATATTATACATAATGTATTATACTCTTATAAGATGTAGATATTTCATCTCCGGCCTTGTCAGTCAGGTATTGAACAATCAATAAATAAAGAACACAGAATTGTTAAATATAAAACACAGAATTTGTGTGATTATACTAAATGATTTACAAATAAACACCACTGCATATTTACAACTGTTACACATGCTGATGTAACGCAAATGTTCCAACTTGGGATCAATAAAGTATATCTTATCTTAAGCTGATCGATGGCTCCTGCCATATTTGCAAAATTTGCCTCTGAACCTTGACAAGTGCATGTTTCAGGCTTATCAATTAATGTAATGTAATGTTATCAATTAGCAACGGGGGTCACAAACATAAGACCAGCTGTTAAATAAAGCTCTTCTGACCTTAGCTGGCATGTGTGTATATATATTAATGCTGCCCATTATGGGCACAAGCAATTTTCACCCATTTATTAATTATATGTTTTAAATTTGAGTGTTTCCTATCCCCTAAACCTCCAGGGATGTACACAGTTTAATACTGGCAACTTCTTATTATGGGAAATACGAAAACGTCTTTTAAAACTACAACTCCCAGTAGAGACGTGCCATAGATAGAGAACATGTTGCGAAACAGAATAGCCAGCATGTGTAGTTCTGGGGACGGGGTGGGGGAGGGGGGACGCGATGGACCCGTTCAAATCCAGTTTTGGACATTCTGCCGTTCGAGGCTCGGTGTAACCCTCGGAGCACACTCTCCAATCACAGAGCTTGAGGACTATCACGGGGTTTGTCAAACAGAGCACATGGTGTAGTCCAAATGATAGCTGGGGATTCTGGGTAGTGTAGCGTCTTCTGCTATCCTTTACTCCGAAAAAAATATTTGTTTCTCCGAATCGAAGGGGAAAAATACAAAAGCATTGCACACAATTTAAACCAATCAATGTTGTGTAATTATCAAGGATAATCTGGTGTTTTTTAGTCGATGAGTAGTGCAGATATCACTGTAAAATTAATCGACAGTAAGGGGAATACTTACTTCCGGGTGTACAATTCTCTGTTATCCAATGAGAATGGACGCTCACATTGCCTTTAAGGGCAGCCGACACAAACGAATGCCGTGCTTCCATGAGCGTCATTACCAGTAGAAATACATTGCTTTTAAAATCGTGCTGTGCAACACGAAAAAAAAGGGGAAAACCGTGTTGGTGAACACGAAATGCCGTGAGACTGGGTTGCAATAGTAGACTGAACCGACAACAAAAAGATTCAAAATGACTAAGGAGATTCAAAATCGTAAAAACACTCAAATCTTATCCTTAAAGAGATTTAAAATGACCGACAGGATGTGTAAAAAGAACACTAAGTATGAGAATGTCTTCAAAAAGCATCAAACGACCAAAAAGAGATGCTAAGTGATCACAAAGACACTCAAAACCACAGAGACTCAAAAAAAGGCAAAGAAGAGACTAAAAACATCCAGAGGCACAAAATGTCCCAAAAAACAATACTCAACATTTCGAAAAAGGCGCTAAAATTGACCACAAATGGACTCAAAATGTCCATAGATAATCCCTACGTTGTTTGCCTTTTTATTAACAATTTGAATTCTACTACAGGTAAAAACTACCGAAATAAAAGCTGGAATAACGAAGCCTGGGAGTAGCCAAAGGGAGGGAAAAACGAAGGCAATGATTTATTATTTTGTGCAGACAAGATGTAATTTGCACCCTCCAAATTCAATCTTTCCCATGTGGGTTAAATTCCTGCTTCAACAGAATTATAAATATGGAAGCATTAAAGGTGACATGTCATGCTTTTCCGGTTATTACCCGTCCCCTTGTGTGTTATGAAGGTTTTTATGCATGTAAACGGTTGCAGAGTCAAAACCCTCAAAGTACACCCTGTAGCGAGTAAAACTCCCCAAAACGCCTCGTTGGAGATACGTCACTGTCCATTTGATTCTTCCGGGTACATCATGATGTCATGTCGTCCCCGGAACGAAATGGACCAATCCGTGGAGCCGTTACGTTACGTCCGCGGAGCCGTTACGTTAAGCCCCCGCTGATTGGTCCAAATTGACCAATCCACAGACTTCCTCACACACTCAGTGCAGGCAGCTCTGCTGATTTCTCCTCCCTGGCTGCAGGCTGATAACAGACAGTTGGGATCGCGGCGAAATTCTCTCTGCAGACCCATTCTCACTGCAGACCCATTCTCTCTGCAGACCCATTCTCTCTGCAGACCCATTCTCTCTGCAGACCCATTCTCTCTGCAGACCCATTCTCACCGCGTTTATCAACCTTTTTCTTACTCAATATCAAGCCACACTTATTGTTTTTACTTCGGCTGTGACTGTGTGTGCTCAGGATGAGTTTGGCTGTGTTTCGCTGTGTATCGCTAAACAAGGAAACAACACCTCCACGGAGCTTAGCGCGATTCACAACGTCCCGACTGGTCCCGACCAATCGGAGCACACTGGGCTCACAGAGAGGGGGCAAGAGCTGCAACGAGCCGTTTAGTGGAGAGAGTGAATACACGTAGTTTACAGAGATGCTGTATGCGAAACCAATGTGAGTTTGGAAAATTGCACAGTATAAATCTATTCTAGTAGACCTCAACAATGGAATTATGATCAGTGGAAATTAGTGGTGCATTCCGATATTAGGAATTATGACGTCATCCCGATAAACCCGATACCAGTATTAATAGCCCCGATAATATACAATATATTTTTTAGGTAAAAAAAAAGAAAAAATACTGCGGTGTGGGTGGATTGGGATGAGGGGCGCTTGTTTTTCACTCGGCTCCTCCCGTTTTGCCAGTACTGTGGTATTAGTGGTTTAGGAAGAGGGGAGTTCTTCACAAATCCAGCGCTCCCTAACTCATGCCTGGCTGTGACGTAAATGGTGTGCGGCCGTGAAGCCAGGACAGTAAACAAACATGTCGCCGGTAGTATGGGACTATTTCAAAGTTTCAGAGTTAGATAGTTCGCTTGCTATTTGTATTAACAAATACAATGCAGAAGTTCCACGAGGAGGGAAAAAGGCAACGAGCTATAATACTTCCAACCTGATTAGTCACCTGAAACATCGCTACGATGGTGTGTTAAAAGCGTACGAAGACGCCTGCGCTGCTAAACTAGCGGCGAATCCAAAGCCAGCTGCAAAGGCACCGGGGCTTTTACCTATCGACGAGGCTTTTGAAAAAGGCAAGAAGTTTGCCAGAGACGACCCCAGGGCTAAAACGATCTCTAACTTCATCATATAAATTATGGCGCTTGACGAGAGTCAAAACTGTTCTTGGCTTTGTTTTGTTCATAGTAGTAATGCTCATGTCATTTGCTCACTACTAGTCTTTTTTTTACCACCAGGTGTGCAAAAACTACAGGTACATTTAATATATATTATATTATTATCGGTTATCGGTATCGGTATCGGTCTTGAGAAGCAGGAAGTTATCGGTATCGGTCTTGAGAAGCAGGAAGTTATCGGTATCGGTTTCAAAAAACCAATATCGTGCATCCCTAGTGGAAATGGCCATGACATGGGACCTTTAAGTGATGTGCGCCATCTTTCGTGATGCACACATCCAGCTGTAACCATAAGGTTTCCAATCGACCTACTCCAAAGTCAATAGCATCCTCAACAATATCATTCACCACAAGCTCTCAGTATCCTCATTAAGAGAGTTTCACTTACAGTAATCCTTTGCAAAGTGTGGTCAACATGTCTTAATTACTCTTCCCAAATGTAAATCCAAGCTATCTGCGACCAACGATAACAGCCTGGCGGATGGAGTGAATGTCAGGACCCTAATTGACTAGTGACCACAAATGAATCCAAAGATTTAAGAAGTGAGGTAACGACCCTGTTAACTCAGATATTTTTTACGATGAAGACTCTGGATCTTCTTCTTTCTGACAGCTGAGTAATAATAAATGTGTTTTAATTATTGAGGTGTGCTCAGTGTGCTCGGCTGAACTAACAGCTGCTGCAAGAAGAAGCAGAAGAGGAGAGGAAGCTGTAGTTATCACGTTCACACATCACGACAACAAATCGGACAACAGGAAGTCGACCTGTTTGTGTTTACCTGACAGCGACCTCTAGTGGTCAGTTTATCTGAAGCAACGCAGGCAGTAGTGAGACTTATTTAAGAACAATTTAACCATCATTTCCTACACCACAGATTTGAACATCATTACTTTTTCTGAAGCATTTATCGGCGTATATTAATAAGGCAGTTAGTGCTTGTTAGACAAAGCTCGTAACTCTAATGCCAACGGTCTTTATCTCCTCATATTAGACCTCATTGTGGAACATATTCCTCCAAACATATTCATTTCTCAAACACAAAATAATACTAAAGCTAAAACCTTTTTGGATTCAAAGTTTATCCATATCTTTACAAATGTACATACTCCTAGATATGCATGTTTTATCCGCTTTTGAACGTCTTGTTCTCTGTTACTTTACAGATGACAACATAGTTGTTTCTGTACAAAGATACGGCTTGGAAAGCCAAGAGTAATGCTGTGCTGCTGATTGTGTAATGTCTTTTTAAAAGTTATGAGAAATTGCATAGTTTGTGTGTTTTTGAAATCATTGATAAGAGACAGTTTGTTCCAGCTCTGAACTCATTTTTTCAGTTTGAACGGAGACATTTGTGGGAGTTTGTTCTTGAAAACAACTGCCAAGTCACACACACACACACACACACACACACACACACACACACACACACACACACACACACACACACACACACACACACACACACACACACACACACACACACACACACACACACACACACACACACACACACACACACACACACACACACACACACACACACACGATTGTGAATCAGTGTGGAAACCTTGGAGGAGGAGAAGGGAGATACATTCTCGGAAAGATTTTCTGGCTCAGAAACATTAATAACTTTCTGAGGACAAATAAACTGAAAACAAGACAAATTAAAACTGTTACAGATCTCATGACCTTCACACACACACACACACACACACACACACACACACACACACACACACACACACACACACACACACACACACACACACACACACACACACACACACACACCACACACACACACACACACACACACACACACACACACACACACACACCACACACACACACACACACACACACACACACACACACACACACACACACACACACACACACACACACACCACACACACACACACACACACACACACACACACACACACACACACACACACACACACACACACACACACACACACACACACACACACACACACACACACACACACAGTTTTAAACTGACCCCATGAAGCAACCCAACCTGGCTGTTTGCATAGTTTCAAGTTGTGAAGTCAAACAGCCGCAGATAAAACCCACAGGACAGAAACCAGACTTTCTAACCTGCAGAAAATTATAGTTTCTCAAACCTTCCAATAAATCTAAACGTGTGTGTAAGATGATTGAGTGTTTCTGCAGGATTTAACCTCTGTTCTGGTCCATTTAGTGTGTGAAACAACCGTTTACAGGCTTTAAAAAAAGACTATCTTTATGTGAGTGTAAGAGGCTTTGCAGTTACATCACAGCCAGCTGCGTCTCCATCATGGACTAAATCTGGACAATCAGCTGTTAGTTTCATTCTGATTCAAGGAGATGTGATACTGACACCATCAACTGCATCATCTATGGCCTCTGTGGCATCTCTTATTTTTTGTCATCACCATCCTGTCTGTAATAGAGATATGAAATGTTCCCAAAAGCTTTAATATATGTCTGTGCAGAGTACACAATTTCAGTGAGGATGTGCTGTGGTAGGAAGCTGAGGCTGTCAGACTTTCTTTCTTCATGTCTCAACCAAAACTAACGCAAGACACTATAAACTACCAACACTAGATCTTCATAGTTATGCTATATCTGCATTATCAGGGTGTCCGCGGGGTCTTAAAAAGTATTAAACGGCATTTTCCAAGGTATTACATTTTGTAGCTTGTCTTCAATAAGTATATGAATGGTCCAAAGAGGTTGTATTCTACAGTCTGCCTGAATGTAATCATTGCGTAGGTGTGTCGTGTGATTCTGTGTAGTTTATTGATGGCATCCCGTTGGGTTTGACGTCATCTGAACAGGACATCGCACGCTCACTGCTTGATAGCGCGAAGGTCCGTTTACGCCGGTTGTGAAACAGCATCGTTATGGGAAAATGCAAGTCTGCGTCCAAATGGTTGGAAGATAAGGAGGAAGGACAATCCATACTGTATATAGTCAATGTGAGGTAAAGTGTGTCGCCAAGGTAACCGGTTAGAACTCAAAGTGGCGATGAGGTCTTAAAATGTATGGAAAGGGTCTTAAAAGGTCTTAATAGGTATTAAATGTGTCTTCAGGATTCCTGCATATACTCTGATTATGTTACTGGAAGAAAATAGAGTCGCAAAGAGACTTGAAGGGTCAACAGAGATGCAAAACGATTACAAAAAGACACAAAACATCCAGAAAGAAAATCGAAGCAACTACAATTAAACTCAAAAACTGCAACTCAACACGACTGCAAAGAATCCCAAAGCTACTAGAGATACTCAAAACAGCGACAAAGACATTTAGTGTCAACAGAGATATAAAATGACAACAAATAGATGCAAAAAAACAATAAAAAGATAATCAAAATGACCAAAAAACATCTGCAAATGATCCTCAAAGACACTCAAGTCGACCCCACAGAGACTCAAAGTGACCATAAACAGACACACACAAAAAATCACAAAAAGACTACAAATGATTCTCAAGGAAAGGCTTAACCACCACAAAGACTCAAAGCGACAATAAAGACCCTAAAAAAAGACCATGAAGTGTGCCAAAACAACTGCGTAGAGCCTCACACATACAGTATATTTGTATACATACAGTATATGCATGTAGCTGGTCTCTGAAGTGCTGCTGTTGGTTGAAACCTGATCTGAACTTTAGTATTTGTTGACTTGTAATGTTATATTTCTTGACTTGCAGGTAGGTTATTAATCTAAATATTAAGGAACATTATGAACAGAAATCAAAATAGATGTTATATAATACATTATTTCTTCTTAGCCATATAAGTTAAACTGTCACAACCTTAAAACTGCAAAACAGGTGCACCACAAGGCTCAATACTGGGGCCTCTGCTCTTATGATTGATAAAGACAATAATAACATAGAAATGAAGTTAGGTTACAACACTGTTTGCATATAGTGGATCAACACATCTTTTTAAATGAAACCATTTTCTGAATTGAAATAATGAAACCCGACAACTTGATTGAAGATTTATTAAATGGCGCGTTTCCTGGTTTTGGTTGGAACTTTAGGAGAATTGGGATGGTCAGGAAATTCAGTATGTGACTCTGGGTTAAAATAATAAACTGTACAGGACCCAGTAGGATTGAAACGTAAACAGGATTCATAGAGAATAGGCTGAATCGGGAAAAACACCAGCATACTCCTTTAATGTCAGTCCTGTAAAATATCAAAGAGACAAAGGGTGTGTGTTTAACCGTGTTCAAACACACACTCGGTTAGAGGTGGGAGGGTGAATGTTAGCATGTGAGCTGATAAGAAAAGTGCTGAGTGGAACAACACGAAGCTGCAGAGAGAAACATAAATGTTGGTGGAGGAGAGTTTGATTTTATCCAGACAGACAGCTGGAGGAAACTCTGACGCTGAAAAATATCACCGTGCCTCTGAAAATACACCAACAGAAAAACACGAAATCCCACTGTATGATAGCAATTGTATGACCTAAAATTACAAGAACTGTGATGTAGTATGATTGATAAGGAAAAGTAGGTCAATGTTTAAGAAATCAACATTGGAATATATCTAATATTCATATTCATTAGCCATGTAAAACGCTTTAGAAGATTGTCTTCTCAGAAAAAAATACAAACACTGGAATATTTTGTGCAAGTAAACTAAATCCATTTGTATTTTATTGTTCATAATCTACAATTTCGCTAACGTGAGATTCCACAAGTCCACGAGATGCCAACGTATTGGCCAACTTAAGAAATTCCTGAGTGTAGGGGCTGGGATCGAAATAATAATAATAATATATTTGATTTAAAGGTAGGGTAGGTAAGAATGGAGAAACCAGCTCGAGTGCGCTAGAATTTGAAAATACACAACCGGAAAAGATCTGCCCCTTCCTTCAGACTTCCTTACAGAGCCCCTCCTCCAACACACACCAACGCGCACATGACCAATGAGGGCACGAGATAGGTTTGTGCACGAGATGGAAGGCAGGTAGGTAATACAGTATTTATTTAGCCCAACCTCAGCCCTTTAACACTATCTTGTTAATAATAAGTAAGCAGAGTTGATGTAAAAGCAGTTGAAGTACTCAGATCCTTAATTTCAGTAAAGGTAGGAATAGAACAGTATAAAATAGTACTGCATTTAAGTGTGGTAGAAAAGTACAAAAGTATTAACATCAAAATATATTTTAAGTTAAAGTGCACATCATGCAAAAAATAAAAATGTTTGTTAAAATGCATATGTGTTCATCACTTTAAGGTTGCAGCTGCTAAAGGTGGAGCTCATTTGAATTAATTTATATTTATCTCTAAGATATGAACGATAGGAATGATGCATTTGAACATTTGGTTAAACTTCTCTGACTCCAGATCTGCTGCAGATGGAGAACCGATGAAATATTAACCTGTTGAGGTGCAGATCAGATCATAATGTCTCCTCCTCTAACATCACCTTCATCATCATCATCATCATCAGTCCAGTGTTCATGTAGCAACTGAGCTGCAGCTGCCACATGAACACAAAAACACTACTTTTGCTTTAACTGTGTGTGTGTGTGTGCACGTGTTCGTGCGTTACGTCAAAGTGATTTCTGTCCAATTTCACAGTACGACAACCATAGCCTCACCTGCGCTCCAGTTTGTCACACGCACACACACACACACACACACACACACACACACACACAACACACACACACACACACACACACACACACACACACACACAACACACACACACACACACACACACACACACACACACACACACACAACACACACACACACCACACAGTTAACACATGAACACACACAGTACACATGAACACACACACACACACACACACACACACACACACACACACACACACACACACACACACACACACACACACACACAGCTCGACTTGGTTGAGGTGATGAATTATGGATTAAAGTGACTATTAATAGAAAGTCTCACAGTTGGTGCTGCTGAAGCTGCAAAGCTAATCAGAGAGTAACTACTTTGGTTGAGTAAAAGAAAAAAAAGAAATGTAATGTATACAAAATAATTAAACATTGAATTTCAATTTTAAATGTTTTTTACTTTGATGGGTTTGATGCATATTTTCAATACAGAGGAACATGACACTGTTAATATACAGAGAGTTTAAATACATTGCTAATTTTTCCCTATATTATTAGCAGGAATACAAATTTAAAACACAGGATTTGTTTTTGTGAATTTGTATTCTTATGACATTTTATAATCTAATCTCGAGTTTTTAAACGTTTTTTATTCCACCTTTTTCTTCTAGTGTACCTCTGATTTAAACTGGACTTACTGTCAAATAATAATATTGTGTTTTTAGCAGATAGAGTGACTTTGTGACTTTGATATCTTTGTGCCAAGTTGATTGCACATTTTGAAATCTTCACAAGTTGAAAATCGACGGAGATTCAGTTGGTTGACAAATATATATATTTTTCACAGTATGACATACATATTAGGGAGGGAATTATAACCTGGCTAAAATCCTCACGATTACTATTACTTTTGACTGTGATATGCCACTGCGAATCGCCAATAGTGGTAGGGCTGAACGATTAATCGATTTTAAATCGAAATCGCGATTTGAAATGATGCAATTATCAAATCGCAAAGCCTGCAATCCTTTTTAACATTTTTTTTTTTTTACACATTTTTTTTTTTCTTCTTGTGTGTCAGTCATCCACACCAATCAGAAGTGCTGTGCTCCACATGTACCAGCCATTGGTAATCAATCAGAAGTGGCCCATGATAGAAGGTGATAGACAGATTGATCCAATCACCTGCCAAGTCTTTTTGAAAGTGCCTGCCCTTTCCAAATGGCTTCCAATGGAGCTTTAGATGGTTTGGTAAAACAAACCACCTGGGTCAGGTGAGTAATGCTCCATCACATGTTTCTATTACAGGGTGAGTCTGAAACTGAAGCTTGACTTTAAAGCAACCCAACGGGAGTTTCATGTAAGTTTAGTTCTTTCACTCGTAGCTCGGCTGCGGGGGTGCTAGAGACGGGAGCACGTCGATACGACCTTCCTAGCCGGAGTTATGGCCGCATTTTACAATAAACTTCCGTTGGGTCGCTTAAAAACAAATATCGCAATTCGAATTGCAATCGCAATATTTGTCAGAAAAATCGCAATTAGATTTTTTCCCAAAATCGTGCAGCCCTAAATAGTGGCATTGAAATGTTATTCGTATCAAATACTCGTTTTCTGGTATCGTGACAATGTTAAGTCTCTCAACACGCTCTCAAATCCCTTACCCATATTACTAAAATATACAACAGCACTGAGGGGTGTAACAGGAAGTAGGTCATTGTGGCTTTCGTGCTCTTCTGAACTTGCCTAAAAATAACATGTGTATATATTTTTAATTAAGAGGTGTAACCTCAGATCTCGCTGATACAGAGTTTAAGCCATGCAGCTTTTTGAACCTTTTTTCTCTGGTTTTAAATTATTTATTAAGACTTTAAGGTACTTTGAGATATATAAAAAGAAAAAACTAGTGCCAGTGCATTATAACTTTAGGGATCATTTCCTTTACCTTTTGATAAAACTCCAGTATCTAAGTGCTATTTGTGATCCAATATATGTCACCTTTTACGTAACATTAACCTAATTTCTTCACTGTGAGTTGAGATGTTTATTTAAGACCAATTTAGGCTTGTGCAGATGTTAATACAGTGATGACCTATTTGTGTAGTCCGACCCTAAAGGTAGCATCTCCCTGGTTCCCCTGACTAAAAAGCCAAAGGGATTTTTCCATTGGATTTTTGAATATTGCAGATAATAAGAAATGTAGTAAACACACGTTTATGATACTTGTATGTTTTGTTCAGCGGGATAATCTACACATAGTAACACTACTTTAATAACTATTGAAGAGTAAATGCAATCTCCAGAAGTAAAAAGCAAACGTTAGGCTACAAAGGAACTACAGCACGGTCACATGACTTCACGTCACCACCGCTAAGCTAAAGGAGGCTAATGTTGGGCTATAAAGGAACTACAGCACGGTCACATGACTTCACGTCACCACCGCTAAGCTAAAGGCGGCTAATGTTGGGCTATAAAGGAACTACAGCACGGTCACATGACTTCATGTCACCACCGCTAAGCTAAAGGAGGCTAATGTTGGGCTATAAAGGAACTACAGCACGGTCACATGACTTGACGTCACCACCGCTAAGCTAAAGGTGGCTAATGTTGAGATATAAAGGAACTACAGCACGGTCACATGACTTCACGTCACCACCGCTAAGCTAAAGGAGGCTAATGTTGGGCTATAAAGGAACTACAGCACGGTCACATGACTTCACGTCACCACCGCTAAGCTAAAGGCGGCTAATGTTGGGCTATAAAGGAACTACAGCACGGTCACATGACTTCACGTCACCACCGCTAAGCTAAAGGTGGCTAATGTTGGGCTATAAAGGAACTACAGCATGGTCACATGACTTCACGTCACCACCGCTAAGCTAAAGGTGGCTAATGTTGGGCTATAAAGGAACTACAGCACGGTCACATGACTTCACGTCACCACCGCTAAGCTAAAGGTGGCTAATGTTGGGCTATAAAGGAACTACAGCATGGTCACATGACTTCACGTCACCACCGCTAAGCTAAAGGTGGCTAATGTTGGGCTATAAAGGAACTACAGCACGATCACATGACTTCACGTCACCACCGCTAAGCTAAAGGTGGCTAATGTTGGGCTATAAAGGAACTACAGCACGGTCACATGACTTCACGTCACCACAGCTAAGCTAAAGGTGGCTAATGTTGGGCGTGATGAAGTTTAGTCGTCTCATTTAGACACTTGTTAGCAACCGCTGTTTTTAAATTGACCAGTGGGGTATTTACTGATGTATTTTATGTCGTAGGACAAAACGTTTAAATCTCTTCAGCTTGTGTTAACTACAGACCTTATATCAGGCTAAAAAAAACAAAAAACATGTTCAAAACAACATTGGCTTCTAAACTAGCTAACTGGAAGGGGTAACATGCGGACTAATTTATTGGTTTTGGGACTCATTTCTCTCTATAGTGTTGTGACTGATGTTTTTATAGTTTTCACTGTGTTCACAGGACAGATGATAGAAAAGGCTGACGACCGAGTACTACATCTCTTCACTGGACTGTAAGTCACTCTTTATCTCTCAAACCAAAACAATGCAGCTCTTACACTAAACAAAAATCGAAATGTCATTCTAGAAACATGTCAGATTAAAGTTGTACTTCATGTTTATCAGTAAATGTTCTTTTAATAATGATTATGTGTCACTGATTCTGATTAGTTTGAGTATGAACATCTAGCTTTTGGTTTACTGTGTCTGAACATGAAGTCACATCTGGACTCAAACTGACAGCTCCATCAGTCAGCTGTGAGTCACTGAGGCTTACTGTTATATAACGCACACACACACACACACACACACACACACACACACACTCCCTACTGAGTTCAGCAGTGCGTCTATCTGTATAATTGTCTGCGTACATGTGTGTGTGTGTGTGCGTGTGTGTGTGTTGTTATAGATCAGTCATCGGTTGCTAATTAGATAAGTGGAGTGTCTGTAATGTGTGAACATCCCTCCAGATAGCTCATCTTGAAATGATTGTAAATACTGCAATATCAAGTACCTCTCTAGAGTTAAAGACAGAATATCTTTATGACCTAATGTTTAGTTTAATGTCTAATTTATATTCCCCTTCCTCGATTCTGTACCTCACAATAAAATATATTTTGTACAAATATTTTAACCGTCTGATAATTTTATTTTCTTAGATTTCTTCCTCCAGACCATTTTACAAAATAAGCAATATCATGTTTTTTATCTAAGTTTCAACCCCTCACTTTTGACAGGAAGAACATTATTTATGCTTTGTACATTGTTTATAACTAGAATAACACTACAAATATTAAATAATAAACAGTGGGGATCTCAGAGGATATCCAGCTGATCAACGTTAGCTTTGCGTAAAACCAACAAAAAGCATTCAGTCATTAAAACAGTTTTTACTGAAGAAATACAAAAACTGTGAAATCAAAAAATACTATTTAACCCTCCTGTTGTCTTCGGGTCAAATCTGACCGATTTACTACTTTCATCAACCATAACTTTTTTGTTTTACATTCGATTGCATTAAGGCTTTATGATATCCTTCACAGTAGACATTTGAACATATCAAATTGCCGATCACCACTTTCATTGCATTTTGGATGATTTAGTCAACTTTGTAACACCTATGGTGTTCCCGCTCAAAAATGACCGCCATAAAGAAAAGGAATTAGTAACCATCTGGATCAGATAAAAACACACACACACACACACACACACACACACACACACACACACACACACACACACACACACACACACACACACACACACACACACACACACACACACACACACACACACACACACACACACACACCACACACACACACACACACACACACACACACACACACACACAAGATGTGTTCCCCCCCTTATGTGCCAATCCCCCCATGTGAATCACACCTGAGCCTGGCACACACACAGACACACAGAACAATTTGACACATTTCCCACTCTTATGTGCCCCTCCCCCCACCTGAATCACACCTGGCACACGCAATACATGTTCAGTGTCTATTCTTTGTATATGTACTGCAGTTGTTCATGTATACCAGTAGTCTGATACAATATGTACAGTTTGAAAGGGTGTTAAATGGTTTCATGTTAAATGAAATTTGGTGATGATTAATGGTTTTTGTGTTTATGTAATAGCAGTTAAAACAGGACCGGTCAAATTTGACCACGAACACCAAAGTAAGGGGGGGAACGAAGACAATAGGAGGGTTGAATGGAAACAATTGAAGTCGGTTTTAAAACTTACTTATACATCAAAACCAAAGTGATAAGAATACGAAAATAAATAACGAAAATAACTTTCAAATAAAAGTCTTCAAAATAAAGCTTTAACCCAGTTGTATTTAACTTTATCATCGAAGCTATTAAATTGAGTCATATAAACAGTTTCTCCACCATGAAGGCCCTAAAGCTGTTTTCTCTCTGGAAATAATCGTATTTACTCATTTCTATAATTCTTCTGTGAGCTGCAGCCTGGGCCAAAGTGCACTCCTCTTAAAGGATTAGCTCACTAAAAACACAAAAGCATGTTTACTAATTCTCCCCTGATGGTATCTGACCCGTGTACACACACTTACACACGTTCTATATTTAATCTGCACATATTTAGACATATCTGTTTAATGCAGTGCAACAGAAAACTCACAGGAGATAATTTTTACAAGAGCTATTTAACTAGATGGAAAGCAGAGCTGTTAAAACATTACGTCACAGTTACTCAGCGATTAGTTTTATCAGGAAAATGTCTTCTTGCGTTTTAATCTACTAAACACTTTGTCCTTCATACATGTAAATCCACTGATAGTCACGGTGAAACCAGCTGCTGCTCGACTGACCTGGTTATTGCTGACACGCACACACACACACACACACACACACACACACACACACACACACACACACACACACACACACACACACACACACACACACACACACACACACACACACACACACACACACACACACACCACACACACACACACACACACACACACACACACACACACACACACACACACACACACACACACACACACACAATGAGGTGAAACCATTTAAGACATTCCTGAGTGCTGATAAGGATGAAGGAGGAGGAGGGGAAGTAGGATAGAAATGAGAAAAGAGGGAACGTGAATTTACATAGGTTTGACATGCCGAAGATAAACAAATAGTGTCGTAAAAGTCCCTGATAGAGGTAGAGAAAGTACCAATCATTTACTTGAGTAAACGTAGAAATGCCAGTGTTTAAGTTATACATTTAAAATCTCCCTAAACAGAAAGTACAAAACTGTTGAAAGCAAAATGTACATATGCAGTAATGTCACATGTACTTTTACAGTATATCATTATTGTAGTGAGTAGTTTTAATGCCATGTGTTGTGTAGTTACCTACTGAAACTACAACAATGTTGAAGTTAGATGCTAGCTTTTATTAGCTGATATCACATGATGCTAAGTTAACAACATGAAGTAAGGTGTGATCAGGATATAATGTTATTATGATGTGATCTTGTTAAATTAAGGAGATGTTTTTAAAGCAATGTAAAATAGATATTAGTGTGAAATCATGACATTTCCAACACCTAGTAAAATATTTAGTGTTAAATTAAATCAAAATAACATGACGCAAAATAATAGTGCCTTAAGTTGAGTGAAGATTTTCTTTAGTCGAGCTCAGAACCACAAAAATAGAGCATAAACCCAGGACTCCGTTATGTACTGTCCCTTGGAATAATTTAACATAGCCTTTTTAACCCCAAATCTAAATAATTAGTAATGTTAGACATGTTTTAAACATATTTGCTTTTAAGAGTTAAAGATGTGCTCAATTAAAAAGCATTATTAAACATTTAAAAACGTAAACATTTGTAAAAATAAATACACATTCTTTACACAATGATTATTCTACTGAATGAATCTGAAAATGTCACTGACCCCATAAGGACCTTGAACCTCTGGTGGTCCCCGGAACACACTTTGAACAAACACACACACACACGCGTGCTGAGAAACTTACGTTTGGAGTCCTTCACAGTTTTCAGAGCGGACTGCAGTCGCTCCAACATGATGAACAGAGTAGAAACAGAGCAGAAACCAGAAGCTACCTGTCTGTCCGTCTACCTGTCTCTCTTTCTACCTGTCTATCTGTACACCTGTCTCTGTGTGAGGCAGGTTTTGCCTCTGAAAGCGAACAAGCAATACTGAGAGTGAGCTGGAGTCAGAGCGAGAGGGAGACAGCTGGAAGGGAGGCGTGGCTAACTGAGTGCAGATCACACACACACACACACACACACCACACACAAACACACCACACACACATGTTAACAGAGGAAATTATTGTTTATGTTTCAGAGGAGGCGATGCATTTGAGGTCTCTTTAACCGTGCTGTAAACCTCGTTGTTCTTCCACCTGAATGAAGCTGAATCAGTGGAACAGACACAGAAGCTCAGCTGCTGCTTTAATCAACCATTTTAACTGTGAACGCACACATACAGAGAGCTGCCAGCGCCCCTAGAGGCTGCAGGCGTAATTACAGCCATATTATGAACAAACAACATCCTGATGATTTATTTAGAGTCCGTCCCGACACCAACACTTGTGTTCTTAAGCACTTACTATACACAAGAACACTTTTAGAAGTATTTTCAAAGACTAGACTCTGACAATCTCTTACATTTGAAGAGTTTTTAAGTCAAGTAGTGTCACAGAGAATATACGACTTTGCAAAGACTTGGGATCATGCAGTGTCACTGCAAGACTACAACTAGACTCCTTTTCCCCCCTCCGGTTTCTGATGGAAATTTACAAGAAGGAACTGTTGAACAAAAGGGTCAATACAAAAGAGCTGCTTTTTGCCACAAATGCCCTGCAGTTTGATCCAAAGCAGGGGTGGGGAACCTTTTTCCTCTCAAGGGCCATTTACATTTTTACATCCTCCAAGGGGCCGTTGTTTATTAATAACAACTTTTTTTTTACTGTCATATATATTTTATACCTGTTTACTTTATTCTCTTATTTTTTGATAACTATAATGATCATACAAAGATGTGCCTTTACCTCACTGGTTGGAGAAAAAGCTTCTTATATTCGTTAGCATAGCTAGCTAACCAGATGCTAATAACAACAAAGTTATTGACCGTATGATCAGTATGACAGATGAGCAGATGGCCACTGGGCTTTCAACTAAAGACACAGCCACGCAAAAACTGCGGCATGTGTACGGCTCCTTATGGGTAGGCCTACTGCAATTTCTGAAGTGCCGGAGCCGTGTTCTGGTGCTCTCCGTCAGAACTGCACCCCTTTCAGACGAGACATATACCACGCAGTTTTTCCCATATATTGATTTATTTGTGGCGGGCCGCCACAATTAAATATCGTCCGCCACAAATAGATCTCGTAAAAAAAAATGTAAAAAAAATGATTTCCCCCAAAAAAATAAAAATTATTTTCATAAAAAAATAAATAATTTTTGAATAAAATATATATTTCATTGTAGAGCGCAGTTAACCGCTCAGCCCCTCTTTGCGTGCTCTTTGCTCTCAACGGCCCCTGAGCCCCGCCCCCTCCTCTCTGCAAGACATTTCTGAAGTTTGAAACCAGATGCCGCGTGCCGGAGAATCACTTCACGAATGGTTGGTATATGCATACATTTGTCCAAAATGGATGTATTCAAGTTAACTCTGATAAGTTAGTCTCTCTGTTCGTATCACGCCGTAAATCGCGGAGACCCAGCTCTTCAAATAAGTTATTAGCTAACAAGCATGAAAGGAGCCTAGCTAGCTAGTTGCTAGCTGGTTTGTCGAGGTTAGCACGCTGTGTAACATTATAGCGCTCCTAACGTTAGTCAACTATAGCAGTGGTTCCCAAACTTTTTGTGCCCAAGGCACACCAAAGGACAAGTAAAAATCTCAAGGCACACCTAGCCCTTATAACACGTGTTATCACTCATATCATGTAAAATATCTGTAAATGTGCATAATTATTTACTAATGCCAAATAAAATGTGACAAAGACAACTATATTTATTAACGAAATATTTCAGAAATTAATTTGAAACTTTATCAAATTAGGCTTCATCAAAGCAGCAACACACTCATTTAAACCAGACAGGTCACAACATTACAAATGAGGCAAAGGAAACTCAGCAGAAATTCAGCACAGAGAACTGTCAATGCAAGGAAGCTGCATTGTCCATGGTCCTGAACTACAAATCATAAATGTAACATTTCAGAAATCAGCATTGAAACATGTGCTATTGTAAATATTTTTGCCGACTTACAAATTAGTCAGATACATGTGCCTGTCGGGGCGCGCAGAATTTTGTAATCCTTGGTGGCACTGAGGAGAGGGCCACTCGCAAGTCCTGTTCAACAGAGAGCCGTGACCTCCTGTTCTTCATGTAAACCAGAGTAGAGAACGCCAACTCCAGAGATGGGGTCGTTACTAAAAAAAATGTAATATATTACTTTAAAAAAAAAAAGTAATATATTACACTACTTTGTTACTATCTACATAAAGTAACTCGTTACTTTACTCGTTACTTTACTCGCCGAGCACGTACGAACTGCGCATGCGTGAGTGGCAATAACTTTCCTTACCAGCAGGCGGCGGTCGTGTGTATTCGTCATTCAAAACAGGCAACAACCGGAAGACAGAGAAGAAGAACAGACTGCGTGATATAAACAAACAACAAATAGCGTGTGCGGTAGCTTCACCTTAGCATGTGTTCTTTGCAGGTGTTTGTTGAGGTTTGACGTGGTGTTTCCAGCAGTGGATAACAGCTTCTGGCCTGGACACAGTTTGCACCTCACCGTCACATTCCTGTCTATTCTTCGGACGAACTCAAAATAATGGGCATACCTCCACCCCTCGAAAGTTATCGCTGACTCAGCCATGTTTATGCAGCACTGCACGTGGAGATGTGGACGCGCAAGTCGCGCAGATTACGTACATATAAACCTACAAAGTACTGATAGTAAATAAAAAAATTATTATTTTTGTGTAGTTGTATATTGCAATAATAACGTATGGTTGTCACACAATCCCACGGCACACCCGGACTTGCCTCACGGCACACCAGTGTGCCGCGGCACACCGTTTGGGAACCACTGAACTACAGACTGCATTTAATTCTTTAACTCTGACGCTGAATGATGTTTGCTCCCTCAAACCAGATGAATATAGAAACATATTTTCAGAGGCAGAAACGGGCTCATCCTGAAGAGGAGCAAACACAGCCTGGAACAGAGGTATTAGCAAGAGTACCTATAGAAACAAACGTTGGTGGGACACACGCGGGAAAGCTGAACAGTCCGACCAGTGTGATTAGCTATCCAATTAATTTGTTTGAAATATTTCCAGGCTTCAACCAGTGCTAGTGTAGCAGCAAGAGGGGTCAGGGAGCCGTGGCAGAGCCAGTTAGCTCAGAAGCAGCAGGTGAGATTGACAGAAAACACAGAGAGATATAGAAGCAGGTCAGGTGGTCAGAAAACCAGATTTCTGAGGCATCATTTCTATTCTTCTGTGCCTCATTTCTGTAATTGTGAAGCAAGCAGCAAGCATAGACACACTGGATTTGATCCAGAGTGGTTGAATATGCCTCCATTTTAAGGCCCCGGCCACACGAGGATGATAACGGTCGTTTCCGTTACCGTTCTGTGTCATATAGACCATTCGGCCACACTAGGACGACAGAATATGGTGGGAAGGTGGATAGAACGGCATACGCAACGCTCTGGGGGGTCCAACGCTCCGTGTGTACGCCCTATACCAGGCATCCTCAAACTACGGACTCCGGTCCGGATCCGGTCCGGATCCGGTCCGGATCCGGTCCGGATCCGGACCGAACCACCACTGTCTCCGGACTCTGAGCAAATTATACTTTTCATATGTATTATCTCTCTGTATTATATGTGAGACATCGCCACAACGCATTCGCAACGAGTCAAAATTATCCGCTATGTCCACTGCAAACAGCGCTCTGCATGTCTGACTGTTCCACTGTGTTCCACCTGTGTGTGTCAACGCTTTGGTCCAATCACATTCAGCATCCAGTCAGCGTTTTTTTCCCCCAAACAATCTGCGAATCAGAGGCACAGTAGGGCGGGTCTTCGCGGAATGCGGGTGGGAAAAATGTGTGTGTCTCTTTCAACCTGTCTAAGTCAGAGCGAGAATTTAAAATAAATAAATTCAGAGCGAGAGTTAACAGCTCATCTAGTTCCATCTGTACTGTAGCTAGTAGCCTAGTTTCACCTACCGGGGTGGCAACTGACACCCCAGCTGCCACCCCAGTTGGCAGCTTTGTTTTGAAAGAAAAGTTGTGGCTCATCGGACATTTATGAGAGAAAGTCTCTAATGTCCGAGTGCAAGTGAATGCAGCACAAGATGCACGTCATGTAACCCCTCCCCCGGTCCTGGGCGCGAGCGTGTACATACGATTGGCGGCGATTTCATTTTGAACTGGACGGCGCAAAAACGAGGAAGCATTCGGAACCCAAGCACTGAAGCAATGAGGTATTGCGGTCTACACTGACAGAGAAGAGACTGTCAGTTTGACTGTACTCAGCATTGAATCAAAACGCACTAAAGCTTTGATCTTAATACGTTTGTGAGGCGTTTCGCTGAACAAGATGGTAATCGCCGCATTCAGCTGTAATAGACATGTCAACTTGATGCTCTGCTCACGGATGAGCATACACAACTATTAAGATGATGACCTTACGTGTGTAAATATATCTTTTTCTTTGAGGGGGGTCTGCCCCCAAAAAACTGTTTAAAGTCCTGAGAAAGTCAAATAAGACGTGGTGTAAAACTACACTGCCCAGCCAAAAAAAAGTAACCACTTTGATTGAACTAGGCCAGTAGGTAAGGACTTTTCCACTGGATAATAACTGCAGTATAAAAGAAATGCATGACTGAAGTTGATTGGAGACCATGTTGAAGGCAAAACAAAAAGAGGAAATAACAGGTCAAATCAAGCAAAATCCCCTCTCCAGATCCACAGCAACCAGAAGAACATAAATACTTGGCTGGTGATTTGATTCATCAGCTTTGTGATGGAATAAAAAATGCACAGTGCATTTCCTTAGCTGTGGGTGAGTCCACTGACACCACTGACAATGCTCAGTGCTGGTGTTTGTGAGTTTTTATGATGAGGCAAAGGGGGAGTTTGTTGAGATGTGTTGGGGCCTGAAGAACCTCAGTGGGACCACACAAGGGGGAATACATTTATAAAGCAATAATGGGAATGCTGAATGAAAGAGGGTGCAAGCTGCCTTTATTCATAACTGTGCAGCTTCTTACACTGCGACTCGGAGGGGTCAAGCACAGACCACCATAACAATGAAAACTGCCTGCATACAGATTATTTTTGTTTTTGCAACCCTCGTTGTTTTAAGAATCTTGTTGTAATAGTTTAAAAGTTTGAATGAACCGTGATAAACGGACCCTTTGTCTTATTGAAACATTTATTTGGACCTTTAAGATTTTGTATTTTGAGTTACCCCTGGCCCTATACGATCATTTTCTGAATAATGATGAGGCAATAGCCCCGCCTCTCCCCACCTCTGCTGCTCACCCCCGCGTCAAAGTAAACTGCCACACTGAATTCAGTATTATTTAATCTATTCTCTCGATATGGACATAAACGCGACTGAAGTTCTAAATCTGACAGGGACACGGAGGACACGCTAGCTCTGCGTCACCTGCAGCCTTTCTCCTGCACCTCCCGCTGTGTGATTGCAGCTGGGGTTGTAACGGAGTAAAGTCAAAACCAACACAACTTTCAGTCAGATCATCACCCTTACACTATCTTTGAATTACCTCTCAACTACCTAAACTAGTTATAAATATGTGTATTTTTACTTGTCGGCCGGGGTCACTCATTTTACTGGAGCAAGCTGCTGCGATTAAACAGGACACTGACGGCTGTTCCGAAAGACGAGGGAGGAAAAAAGAGAGGGCTCCGTGTATTTTATTATTATATTATATAGATTCGTTATTCATTTGTTTTTAAAGCTCAATAAATAACAAAGAAGACCTTTGACCGGCACTTTTATAATTTGTCCGGGAAGATTTAAACTTTAATACACGTTGACTGGCGAAAAACTCTGCCCGGTTCCCTCGGCCCCCCACCACGGAGAATAAACAGAAGGGCAACCATGACAACCATGCTTCTTTCGCTGCTTTTGTGGAGGAAGTTACAAAGCGGCTTACGTACAGGCTCCTGCATATGTACTGCAGCTTCTTCTCAGTGGTTGGAGCTAAACGGAGCGGTCCTCGTGTGGACAGACACTATCCGGATGACTATTGCGTGGTGGACGGAAGCTTTTTGCGATTGCGTTTTGCATATGCGTTTTACCCTTATCGTCCTCGTGTGGCCGGGGCCTAAGCCATGGCTATACCACACACAGCATGGTCAATTTGATGAATGGGCTGAGCTCTACCCCTGCCTGAGCCTCCTTGCGGGCATAGGACTAGTTTATCCCTGTTTCTAGTGTCAACTGGTGAACGCGATTTCTCTCGGCGGTGAACAGAAAAAGCATCACTTTGAAAAGCACAACAAATTATTATGCATTTCCTTTATTAGTTCAGTTTGTGGTATTCCATTTTGCTTCATCCTCAGGTGAAAACAGACCTCCGAAACCAGCTCCAAGGAGAACACCTGGCTGCTTGCTTGAAGATCTCCATAAATGGACCCTGTCCTGAGGCCTTCCCTTAAGATAGGGCATTAGAATATTTGTTCAGGAAGCCCCGTAAAATCGGATGTCAAGACAAAGGGTGCAAACTTTGCACATTGTCTGAACATCTGAAGCATTGTGTAGCCGAGCCAAATTTTATTTTGTTTGTTTGTTAGACATCCTAGTCGTGGTGTTCCAGGCGGGATTTGAACTCGGCACTTAGCCCTCAGTTACAGGAGAATGTAATTAAATGTAAATGTATGTAATCTAATGTAAATCACTTTGGAATAAGGCGTCTGCTAATTATATTTTTGGGAGAATAAACCCCACAGATCCTCAACTCCGGTGTGGCTCACTCATTTACAACACGGGAGGGGTGCCCGCCGGGGGGTGCCCCCACAAATAAAATAAAATTCTGTGGGAAACACTGCCACGTGATGACACGTTAGGCTCGTGTTGTGTTCAAGGACCCTGACCTTGGCCGAGGAAAAACAGGCCTCGCTTGTTTAATTATTTTGCGGTCTAGATTTCTTAAATTGTTTTCTTTTTTGCGTGTGTTTATAAATTACCTCGCGGGCCGTACCAAATGGTCTCGCGGTCCGTATACGGCCCGGGGGCCGGAGGTTCCCACCCCTGATCTAAAACAACAGCAATAACACTCCTAACTAATACTCTAATCAAACTCAACAACTCTACGTGTTCTCTCCTTTTTTCAACAATCAAAGTTAACAGAGACTTTATCAGGTATTTTGAGCCTCCCGTGACTGCCCTCCATCTATTGTTTGGTTGACAATGTTCCCATCAGTGAACTTCATATTTGCATTAGCCAAGCCTTAAACTTAATGAGATGGCATATTGAACAGAACATCACAGAACAAGAAAGGACTGAGTGATGACATCCTTCCTTGCACCAGCAAATCAATTTAGCAATAACACAAATCTTGTGTTTTATTCCAATATCTGGCATTTTTCTGCATACGTGAAATTGTTTAAAACACATTTGGTTTTCAAAAATATCCACTCTATTGACAAATGGTTCATGCTTATGCTTATGTTCTGCTACTTTATATCATATTTGTAATGAAAAAAGCAATATAAAATCTGGATCAAAATATGACATTTGGAGCAATGAGGAGAATATTTGTCTCTTCAGGCTTTATTGAAGTCTCATGCCTGATGTGAGTCATCATTTACTCACTAAATATTTTTTCCATTGCACTTTGCCTAATCAAATTCATACATTTTTAAAGCCAAGCCTGCAGACTTTTTCTTCCATATTCCAAGATTTTATTTAACAAATCCACCTTTTCACTCGATTGCAAAAGAGCTTTAAAAAAGTGTGATCGGAAGGAACCACATAGTTTCTCTGATTGATCAGTTAATATGACATTTAGGGACCACCATGTAAAAAAGCACAACAGCCGTGACTTCAAATGTGATGGGTACTATTATTTTTAGCTTACATGTATTCTGTATTCTGCATTTTGTATATTTTGTATGTTTCGTAAGTAATTGCTGTTGTCTAATTTTTGATGTGATGGGTACTCACCCCCGTTCACTTCCTGAGAGGCGATGACAAATCCGAATCCTTCTCCCGACCTCCTCCTCAGCTCCACCTCCAACGTCTTTACTCCTCCTCTTCCATCCTTTGCTATCGCTCCCATCGCTCCTCCCCCTCTGCTGGGGGGAGGCCCGCCGGCGCTCTCCTCTACGCCCAGTAAGTCCCGCGGCTCTAAGGTTAGCGTCACAGGAACTGAGTCCAGGAAGCTGGTGCTCTGGATGAGGGCCGAGGCTGGGGGCCCGTTAGGCGTCTGCGCAGGAGGGGCCCCTGGGAAACATAAAGTGGAGTCAGATTTATAGAGAAAGGAGGAGGAGACAGAAGGAAGTCGTTCAAGGGGGAACAGGGGCGGATCTACGGGGGGGGAAAGGGGGGCAAGCTTCCCCCCCCTACGGTAGAGCCTTGCCCCCCAGCTGCCCCCACTAACTTTTGTTTCTCCTAAAACTGTACTAAAACAAACCTACACCTATTTCCACACAGCTTCTCAAAGCACAAAACAAGCATTACATTAGTTTAAAAGTGAATCATTTAAATATCATTTTAGGCCCGTTAAAAACGCAGCTACGGCCCTGCATTAAACTGCGGAGCGGCGTTCACACAGCCCGCGGCTCACACCGCTGCAGAGAGGGAGCGAGCTGTCCCAGCACCCTATGGATCAGCTTCCACTTGGAGCATATTCCCTTTCCACTAGTTTAGTTTTTTACTAAGGAGCTTGAAACCTAAATATTAATAAAACGCTTTAGTTTGAATCGATAGCGTTAACAGACGGGCGTCACGGGCGTTACGTTACAAAATACTACGCAGACAGCGTTAGCTGGGAGATCGATCACTTTGCTAAACTACGCGGTAGCCTACTATTAAATCCACGTAAACTACACATCACAGCCATGAGGCCAGATCAATGAAACCAGGATACATCCTTTACCGTAAAAACTGGATCCAAACACAGCTGCCTGTGTGCGCTTGATCAATACTTTCTGATGTTATATTTATGATATGCTACATATTAGCTAGGCTACATGGCCCTAACGCGTAAAGTTATACAAGCATTTGTACCAGTGCTTTTCACAAGTAGACTCTTGCAGGCCAGAGTATAGGAGTGATTCAACAACAACAAAAATACATATGAGAAGTGATCAGGACGAACAGAAAGAGGAAAAGAGAGATGAAGAGACCAGGAGGGTCAGAGCAGGAGGAAGAGGAGGAGATGAAGAGACCAGGAGGGTCAGAGCAGGAGGAAGAGGAGGAGATGAAGACATTAGTGAAGAAGAAGAAATATATGTGAGGAATAAAGATGAAGTATCAGAAAGAGGGCCAGAGGCAGGGGATCAGGAGTGCAGAGGAGACTCCAGCTGGACCACATGGTATGTTCTTATTCTCCTTACATATTCCATTACAGCAGCACAATCTAGCAGCTCTTAGTATTGACAAATATTGATTGAAATGTGTTGCTGCACAGGTCACCTGTAGCTCTCTGAAGAGATGGGTGATGTCATTTGTGTACTTAATTATAATTAAGTACTTACAGTATGCAGAATTCTGAGTATTCTCTGAATCGGGTGCCTTTTGGGTCTTATATCTTTGAAAAAATGAAACCAAAATGTTTGGTCATAACATCTGGTAGTGGACTACTTACATTTTCCCACCTCAGGCACAAAATATAAATAATTACTAGAATTTCCTTGAAAAAATGTAACATGGTTGAAGTTTTTGACAAAAAGTAGGCATGAGACCTTGTTTAGCTAAGATATGGCACCACATGGAAGTCAAGGACATTACAAAATTGTAATATTTTCCAAAACTATTGTTTATTTTTGTAATAAACAATTATTTACTATTATTAATTCATACAACATAGTTGAAATGTTGAGCTTGTCAATCTTAATCTGAAAATACAAAAACTGAAATATAGGTAAGAGAAGAAACTGACACTTTTGTGATGTAATTCCCTCAATGCAGATCACACATGGACTGATCCATTATTTTAATAGGAGGGTATGGTATGGCGTGACGGGGTTGAAACAAACTGAGGGACAATATTGCAATTTCATAGATAATTCAAGTATTTATTCAGAATTGATTTTTGATCAGTTAAAGTTGACAAGCATGTGATTATATTAGCAGCAACATTTTGGGATAATTGGCCATTTTGATTTGTTTAATATTAAATTAATATGTAATAATGCTTAGTGAGGACATGCAAATATGTCTGTCTAAGACAACCAATTTTTGTGTCTGTCTAAAACAAAATATATATTTAGTTTGACATTGTAATGCAAAACAACCTGTTCCATTAATTCATTGCTTTAAAATACATTTTGTAGTTTCCTTTCATTTAAAATGGTTGAGGTAAGCTTGGGGGACTCAAAGGGCACCCGATTGTTTGTCTGAACACCTTGTTTCTCTTGTGCATTAAGAACACTTGTGTTAGGGCATGAATTAACAATAAATAGGAGTATTCAAATACCACGTACTGTCCGCCATCCTATGCCACCCTGGCATGACCTCTTGCCCCACCATGTAAAATGTTCTAGAACCGCCACTGAGGGGGAAATACAGACTGTTGGGAACTTGTGCAATACACCTGCATTGTGCAATACATACACTTTTATTGGCAATTCTCCTTTTTTTACTTCCTGCTTCTTCACACACATGCTCTCCAGTACAGGTTAGCTCTGAGTATTAGCGATGCTAATGTAAACATCGACCATATTACATCCAAAACAGTCGGGCATTGTTTCTGATAGCAACTTTCTGATAGGGCCGTGGGTCCACATTTCAGATATTACGTCATATCGGCAGCAAATCTGGATCAGCTCCGTTGTTCCCACGTTTTTAGAGATTTGGGTACGGAGGAAAAGAGAGAGGGTTTTATTTTCGGACACTTTGTGAGTTCCCTGACACACCGGGGACACAGGTCCCCTTTAATATGTTCACTTAGCTATTTAAATGTTGTTAGCACTTATTTGTCTATTTTGTATTACTAATGTGTCCTTTTTCTCTATATTTTCCATGTTCGCTTTATTATTGCTTGCCTTTTATCTGCTTTGTCACTTTTGCTTTAACGCTGTAAGTGTCCCCGCTGCGGGACGAATACAGGTATTCTGATTCTGTTTCTAGGTAGTTACCTTGGTGGGTCCCTATGGCTGCTAGGTGCCCCTCCTGAGGACCCTCCAGGGCCAAGCCAGCCTGGCTGAGTGGGGGGACGCCCCCCAGCAAGGCACCCGTGGATGTGGAAGGCAAGTCGGCTGAAGTTGGGGGGAAGGAGGAGGAAGGAGTGGCCAGGCTGTGTGGGGAGGGGAGGGTCTTGTAGATATTTGGGGTGACGGCTGGGGAAGACATCGGACCTGTGAGAGAGAGAGAGAGAAAGTTATTAAAGAGGAGATATGTACCTAATTTTCTGGAGGGACATTTAGTATTCTAGCATTTCCATGAACTAAAACCTATTAAAACACTACAGGAAAGGGAAAGGGAACACCCCAACAAGTGGCAATATAAATGGGCAAAAGTAAAAAATAGTAGACTTACATATTATATAAATAAAGAGGCAAGCACTCAAATAAAAACAAATGATTACACCATGGTAAAACAATAAGTTGAAGTAAGTAAGACAAGTAAGTGAACATACAAAAGTATTGAAGGAGCCAGTAACATCAACAAAGTGTAAATAAGTTGTAAAAATAAAGTGTAAATTGCACAATGGTAGGTTTGAAGTAAGGGGATTTACATTTAAAATAAAATGAGATGTTAAAATAATCTTAAAAATAAGCTCCTGTTCAAGAGATTGCTTATTAACAACAACAACAACAACAACAACAACCAATGAATACAAAACAATAGAATAAAACATATTTAGTGTATATAAGAAGTAATGCCAACACTATGCCTATCAGAATAACAATACAAGTAAACTAATATTGGAAATAATGGTTAATGGACAATCTATTCATACAGCGGCTGCAAAACAAGGTGCCACCTGCACAGGAAACTAATAATAATAATAATAATAGCACGCACACACGCACACGCACGCACGCACACACACACACACACACACACACACACTGTGGACTTTTTCCAGGCCTCCTCACTCCTCACAACTTCCTCAAAATCCCAGCACGACATACAATAGTTTTAAAATGATTTAAAAGTATGCGTAGTTTGCAAAGAGCAACACGGATTAACGCTTTAAATGCTGCTGCTGCAAGGAATCTTTTCTTTGGTGCAGTGTTTCCTTCACTAAAGGAGACAATAAAGGAAGCATTAAAGCTCCTTTCCTTAGCATCTAGAGAATTACATTTAACACTCTGGGGTCATTTCACTCAGTAAGGAACCTCCCTAAGAGAAAAAGACGATTCAACTGCAGCCACACACACACACACACACACACACACACACACACACACACACACACACACCACACACACACACAACACACACACACACACACACACACACACACACACACACACACCACACACACACACACACACACACACACACACACACACCACACACACACACACACACACACACACAGCTGGCCATGCCTTTGAGATATGATATTGAAATGATATTGTGTTTAAGTTGTACCTCCTCTGTAGACCAGTAGCACCACCTCTCCCTGTTTGGTGTGTTCCTGCAGGGTTCTTTGGACCTGAGGAAGGAAATGCACCAATTGTTATGGTTTCAATGGGTTTAAATGGCATTTTCATAGTTTCCTCTATGCATCTTATCTTTGAACTTTCAGACTCAAACACTGGAGGCATGATCATGTGCCATTCATTGTGAAAGGAAAACAACATCCTGGTACCACCCAGTGCGATGCCAGTTCAACCCAGACGAGGGGACAATGCTTAATGCCATTGTCCTCTGACTAGCTGGAGAAACCCTGTCTTGGTTTCTGTGAAAAACAAAAGCTTAATAAGAGAACTAAAATACATAGTGTCAATGACTTCCTGGATCTTGAGCTTGAAGAAGAAAAAGGATGCTTTGAAAAACGTCACTTAGGAACTACTTTACTGCAACTATTACTGCTTTTTCTTTGCCACTCTAAGGTTGTGTAGTGTAATGCAGTTGTTTTTATAAATGTAGCACGCAACATACTTTATGCCATGCTAAATATCCTCATTGTTTACCTTTTGGCTTCACCTTTGAACCCTGTGTTTGAATTTCACAGCACAATGAATTGAGGGTTATTCTATCAGGCAGGGTCTGCAGATATGTGGACTTACCAAAAGTTCTCAGAAAATGTCTGCAAGAGAGCCCTCATACATTTTACACTGGAATTACGGTGCGTAAACACCGGACATGACGACCCAGGTATACAGTTAAATGACGGCAGAATATGTTTGCAACTCTGTTGTCGTTGTTGGTATCTACATAGAGATAAGCTCTGCCTGGTCGAGTTTGAGTGATGCGACTAAAACACAAATGATCCCCTCGGTGAAACTCGCTCGAATAACGCGGAGTGAATCTTGGTTTTGCTCTGGTGTGAATGCACCATTTGCAGAAACATGCCTCAGTGTTTGGTGGACATTGTAACTGGACCATAACTATTCCTGCGATCGGACCCAAACACATATATGGAGTGAGCTGGTAGCTGGAGAGGTGCCCTTAAGCAAGGCACCTAACCTTGAAACTGCTCCCTGGCGCCGGATAACTGGCAGCCTCTCTGCTCTGCCACCTCTTCTTTCTGCATGTTCATGTATATCCTCTGTGTTTGTGCATGTAAATCCTACCCTGTGTAATGTGTGTAAAACACAACAGAGTGTAGAAGGAAATGTCCCTGTGAGGGATTAATAAAGTATGTCTTCTTCTTCTTCTTCTTCAATGAGAGGGAAGCTTTCTGAGAATACCTTGACTCTGATTGTTTGCCTGTTGGTGTAATAATCTATTACATAACATGTCACTTGTTAGACGCTTTTATCCAAAGCGACTTACATACTCAATACTGTGGATAAAATCCCCACAGGAGCAATTTAGGGTGAAGTGTCTTGCCCAGGGACACAACAACATGCTGACTGCAGTGGGGTTTGAACCTGTGCTCCCCTGATCGGAACACCAACGCACCACCCACTGCGCCACACGCCCCATTACCTGAGAGAAGCTGAGGCTCTGCACATCTGCTCCGTTGATCTTCACTATAGTGTCGCCGGCCTGCAGCGAGGGGCAGTGCCTTCGATCCCAGACCCTCCTCACCACGGCGAACTGACCCCCCTGCCCCCCCGCCGTCACACTGAACCCGATCCCTCCGCTCTCGCTGCGCCCGAGGGCCACCGGGACGAGTTCTCCACCAGGAGCCGACCCGGGGGAAACGGCCCCGAGAGGGAGCGCCAACCCTGGGTTTCCTCTGGAGCTCGGAGAGGGGGTTTGGTGATTGGCCGGACAGCCGTTGAAGCCGCAGGATGGGACGTCTCTGGGTGGGGTGAGGGCGACGGAGGTCTGAGGCATTGCTGGGCGCTGAACCGGAGCTCCAGGAGGTGTGGAGGAGGAGGAGGAGGAGGAGGTGATGGGGGTGGTGGTGGTGGGGCTGGTGGAGTTTTGGAGCAGTAGACCCAACTCTGGCTGAGAGAGAGGGAGTTTGGACAGAGTGTGGGAGGAGGAGGAGGAGAGAGGGAGAGTGGAGGAGGAGATGGGGAGCGTTGACGTTGATAAGTCGCTCTCTGAAGACTTGGAGCTCTGATGGTGGAGGAGGGAGGAGGACGAGAGGGCGGGAAGAGTGCTGCTGCTGTAGCGAATCAGAGAAGACCTGCGACTGGAGGCAGAAAACAGATATTTCATATAAAGAAGTTATTAATTTTCATATATTTCATTTCATTTTTATTCGTTCCGTTCATGGTAGGCTATGCACAACTTAATGTATAACAATTATTTGCATTATATGTCTCCACAAACACACTTACTTAATTACTTATTATATTATAAGCCTATGTGCTCTCATAGCAATAATGCTTTCCTTGCTATTGCAAGTGCTTTTTTTAGCATGTCATACAATAGCAAACAACTTTGGCTAACGTTACCTACAGGTTCTAATAATGTATTAAAGAAACGTTTTAATCTGATGTTCAAAGAACCTTTTTAGGATATTTATTATTTCAAATAATGTTCCTATAAGGTTTATGGTGAACTAAGACATAACGTTTTTACTGCAACATTCAGAGGATGTTATTAAGGCCTGAGATGACAGAAAGTTTTTTTCTAAAACGTTCCTTTAATGCAGTGGTTCTCAAAGTGGGGGGCGCGCCACCCCTGGGGGGCGCAGAGGCATGCCAGGGGGGGCGCGAGAGACCAGGAGGAAAAATGGTTCTAAAAAAAAAAAAAGATGAAAAAAAAAAAAAATCATAATTTGAAAAATTATTGATTCGAAAATAATATGATGCAGTACAGTACTATTACGTTTGTTTTTCATTAAAGCTTGCCTCTGTGTGTGTGTGGAACGAGCCATTTTGTATGCGCGAGCGAGAGAGAGAGAGAGAGAGCGCACCGGTACCGGAGATCGTTGTTGTTAGCTTCTGGTGCTAGCGAGCTACGCTAACGGATATAAGGAGTTTTTTCAACAACAAAGTGGAGGAAAGTCCTCTCCTGTCAGACTGAGAGACTCAGTGAGCTAAAGGACTCTCTCAGTGTTATCTCAGTGGGTCTCAAACGTTTTGGTCACCATTAATGTAAACAATTATTTCCGAGGTACACATTGATATGATCATTATAGTTTTAAAAAAATAAGAGAATAAATGGAAAACAGCTATGAAATACTATATGACAGTAAAACAAGAATAAAGTTTAAAAGGGGAGTGATTTGTAAAATATCTATAAAGAAATAGAAAATCTGTTTCCAGTTCTGTTTCATATGGGTGTTGAGAGAGGTATCTAGATCTCTTCATTTTGCTCTCAAAGTGCACCAGATTGATGCTTTTAACTTCAAGATTGAAAAATATATCTTCCCGGGGGAGCTTGCCCCCGGACCCCCCTATGTTAGGTCCACACACCACCTATACAAATAGTACTTTACCCCTGCTTACACCTATATGCCGTGAGCTGATTATCGAGCCTTCATTGTAACAGTCGCGGGTACACTGTGTATTTGTGTGGGGAGTGTTGCAGTAGAAAATTAAACTGTAGCTACCGGTACATTAATGGGAAACCCTAAATGTTTGAGCACCCTCTATGAAACGTCAAGCTACCCCACAGCACCCCCAAAATAAATCTCTGGCGCCGCCACTGAGCCTGACTATTTGTGTTGGGGGGGCCCGACTTTTTTTTTTCTCCAAAGGGGGGGCCTGACAGAAAAAGTTTGAGAACCACTGCTTTAATGTGATATGTTAGCTAACACTACTATTGCTAACAGTACTATTGCTAACACTGCTATTGCTAACACTACTATTGCTAACACTACTATTGCTAACACTGCTATTGCTAACACTACTATTGCTAACACTGCTATTGCTAACACTACTATTGCTAACACTACTATTGCTGACACTGCTATTGCTAACACTACTATTGCTGACACTGCTATTGCTAACATTGCTATTGCTGACACTGCTATTGCTAACACTACTATTGCTGACACTACTATTGTTAACATTGCTATTGCTGACACTACTATTGCTAACACTACTATTGCTAACACTACTATTGCTAACACTGCTATTGCTAACACTACTATTGCTAACACTGCTATTGCTAACACTACTATTGCTAACACTACTATTGATGACACTGCTATTGCTAACACTACTATTGCTGACACTACTATTGTTAACATTGCTATTGCTGACACTACTATTGCTAACATTACTATTGCTAACACTAATATTGCTAACAGTACTATTGCTAACACTGCTATTGCTAACACTGCTATTGCTAACACTACTATTGCTAACACTGCTATTGCTAACACTACTATTGCTAACACTGCTATTGCTAACACTACTATTGCTAACACTACTATTGCTGACACTGCTATTGCTAACACTACTATTGCTGACACTGCTATTGCTAACATTGCTATTGCTGACACTGCTATTGCTAACACTACTATTGCTGACACTACTATTGTTAACATTGCTATTGCTGACACTACTATTGCTAACATTGCTATTGCTAACACTGCTATTGCTAACACTGCTATTGCTAACACTACTATTGCTAACACTGCTATTGCTAACACTACTATTGCTAACACTGCTATTGCTAACACTACTATTGCTAACACTGCTATTGCTAACACTACTATTGCTAACACTGCTATTGCTAACACTACTATTGCTAACACTGCTATTGCTAACACTGCTAATGCTAACAGTGCTAGTGCTCATACTGCTACCCTCCTGTCAGAATTAGAATACCTTTATTCGTCCCACAGAGGGGACATTTACATTTGTTACAGCTGTTAATGTGAACTAAGAAGCATGCTTAAAAAAAATATTAAAGATACAAAAATTACACAATTTACAAAATACACATCCTCACCTTCGTGTCCCAGCATTGGAAATCCCGCCATCAGAGTCGCTGTGATTGGAGGCCGGTATCCTGTCTGGGAGGGGGGGGGGACCCAGTGGGGGGTCCGAGAGAGTCGGGGTGGGGGGGCCTGTCAGACCGTTTGTCATTGGCTGAGCGTAGGAGGGCGGGGTGTGACCCAGTCCTGCATTGTAGAGCGAAAGAGTTGGTAAGACAGGTGAATTATTGATAATCACTAAAGTTAAAATACTGACAGATACTAAAAGGATATATAAAGGAGTTTAAATTGCACGTTTGCAATTCTCATTAGACATTAAAGACTAAAACGTAACAGGTGTGTAATCCTTAAACAGAAGAAAAAAGTTGTAAAGATAAAACCAGATTAATGCGATCTTAGGTAGATGATAGACTGGATATGACTTCGAAAACAAACTCAAATAAAGAGGCCAGTTTCGGTAGAGTACAAACGATTTCTTTGAATTTAGTTTTGTAATGGTTTAAGGTGTTAGAGATTTCCATCAAAATTGTAACCACATTTTGAGAGAATTGGCAGAGGAAGCAAATTAATGCTTGTTTTCAAACACTTTATGCAACTATTAGGAGTTGATAAGGAGAGATAATTAAAAAAAAGCCCAAGGGGGAACCTGTAACGGGGAAAACTGTCAAAAATTGATTTAAATATGACATTTATTTTTTGTTTGAATGCGTTAATGTAAGGAAGGTTCCATATCTGGAATATATATTTCAAGATTTCTTTAAATTATTTCCCCTTTTGTCTTCAGCTTTTCTAACTAGTGCATTACAACCTGAGTGTATGGCAAAAAAAGCATGTCATATTTCTGACCTGGCGCATTGCCATTGGCGTCCAGCGTTCGACTGTAAGTGAGGTGTGCCAGCCTCACATTGAGGGGGTTCGAAGGCTCGCTGGGGGTCTGCGGCTGTAAAATAGGGTTAAAAAAACAGACACACGGTTAGTAAATCAAACAGTGTTAAAGGTCCCCTATATACTGTTTTTCATCAATGTATTACAGGTCTCAGATACAGAACATGTCTCTGAAGTGTTTGGCTCCAAACACCAAACAGATCATTGCAGCATTACCCATAATCCTCTCTGTTTCAGCCCTGTTTCCAAAGTGCTGATTCTCTGTCTGTTACTTTAGATGAAAAAGAAGGAGCCCCTCCCCACGCCCCTCTGAGAGAGATTTGGTTACAAAGAACTCAATGGTGCTCTAGAGGAGATTCAGATGATAAGGTGGGGGGGGTTACCTTGGTTGCTGATTGGCTAATGGTTACTCAAGACAACACATCGTTATGACATCATAAAGTGGCCACAATCTGATCAGCTCATTTTCAGACAGGTTTTTATAGAAATGGATCAAAAAGAGAGAGAATCTTTGTTCCTGAAACTTTCAGAGTCTCTTTACACAGAGGGGATACATGTTGATGTAGAAGAGACATGAAGAAGAGGGGACACATGCTGATGTTGAAGAGACATGAAGAAGAGGGAACACATGTTGATGTAGAAGAGACATGAAGAAGAGGGGACACATGTTGATGTAGAAGAGACATGAAGAAGAGGAGACACATGTTGATGTAGAAGAGACATGAAGAAGAGGGGACACATGTTGATGTAGAAGAGACATGAAGAAGAGGGGACACATGTTGATGTAGAAGAGACATGAAGAAGAGGAGACACATGTTGATGTAGAAGAGACATGAAGAAGAGGGGACACGTGTTGATGTAGAAGAGACATGAAGAAGAGGGGACACATGTTGATGTTGAAGAGACATGAAGAAGAGGGAACACATGTTGATGTAGAAGAGACATGAAGAAAAGGGGACACATGTTGATGTAGAAGAGACATGAAGAAGAGGAGACACATGTTGATGTAGAAGAGACATGAATAAGAAGAGGGGACACATGTTGATGTAGAAGAGACATGAAGAAGAGGGGACACATGTTGATGTAGAAGAGACATGACGAAGAGGGGACACATGTTGATGTAGAAGAGACATGAAGAAGAGGGGACACATGTTGATGTAGAAGAGACATGAAGAAGAGAGGACACATGTTGATGTAGAAGAGACATGAAGAAGAGGAGACACATGTTGATGTAGAAGAGACATGAAGAAGAGGGGACACATGTTGATGTAGAAGAGACATGAAGAAGAGGGGGACACATGTTGATGTAGAAGAGACATGACGAAGAGGGGACAACATGTTGATGTAGAAGAGACATGAAGAAGAGGGGGACACATGTTGATGTAGAAGAGACATGAAGAAGACGGGACACATGTTGATGTAGAAGAGACATGAAGAAGAGGGGACACATGTTGATGTAGAAGAGACATGAAGAAGAGGGGACACATGTTGATGTAGAAGAGACGTGAAGAAGAGGGGACACATGTTGATGTAGAAGAGACATGAAGAAGAGGGACACATGTTGATGTAGAAGAGACATGAAGAAGAGGGGACACATGGTGATGTAGAAGAGACATGAAGAAGAGGAGACACATGTTGATGTAGAAGAGACATGAAGAAGAGGGGACACATGTTGATGTTAGAAGAGACATGAAGAAGCGGGGACACATGTTGATGTAGAAGAGACATGAGAAGAGGGGACACATGTTGATGTAGAAGAGACATGAAGAAGAGGGGACACATGTTGATGTAGAAGAGACATGGAGAAGAGGGGACACATGTTGATGTAGAAGAGACATGGAGAAGAGGGGACACATGTTGATGTAGAAGAGACATGAAGAAGAGGGGACACATGTTGATGTAGAAGAGACATGAAGATGGGACACATCTTGATGTAGAAAGACATGAAGAAGAGGGACACATTTGATGTAGAAGAGGACATGGAGAAGAGGGACACATGTTGATGTAGAACATGAGAAGAGGGACAC
>NW_022991387.1:0-71993 GCF_902827175.1 Gymnodraco acuticeps
TTCCTGTAATGAGACAACATTTTGCTTTTAAGACAAGTCCCTGCAGACGTTGTTGGAGAAGGTCAGGCTGAAATCTGGTCAGCAACCATCAGTGGGAGTGTGGAGAAGATTTAGAATAGAAAAAAAGGAGGAAGCTAAATATATAATAAAAACGGTTTTAAAAATGAGGGGACTAATTAAAAATAACATTTTATTTCCCTCTGCTGTAAAAGAGATGTTTTTATTAGAATGATATAAGATTCAATATGTGTGTAGTGCCATCTATTTGGAGTGCAGTGCAATGCCTGTTTTGGGAGGAAAGCTTTGACTGTCTTTGAGAAATACTTCCGAAAGACAGTTTTCCAACAAAAGACAGCGAACATGAATGACTGTGTTCTTTATGATGTTGATGATAATGCCGTGTGTCTCTCCCCAGCGATATACGAGCAGTCCTGTGAGGCGTACAAACACAGAGGAAACACGTCGGGGTGTTATTACATTGATGTTGACGGCAGCGGGCCCATCAGACCACAGCTGATATACTGCAACATGACAGGTATATAGTACACACACAAACACACACACACAAACACACACACACACACACACACACTCTCTTTGTACAGTCTCTTTCATTCCCCATTATATTTGTCCGTATTTCTTGCCTAGTATTGACATATCTAATCATAAAATGTATTTATATAGCATCTTTCAGACTGTAAAAAGTAGCTTTCTCATAAAAACAGAACACGTAAAGTGTAATAAACACACACAGGTAATAAAATGAACTAAATACCAGCAAACTATACTGTACTATAAAATGCAAAAGGATGGGATGAAATACATACAAGACAGATTTTGCAGCCTTGACCTCTAACGGCATTTAAATGTTCCACATAAACGGAAAAAAAACTTTAAATAAATGCATATTTATTTCCTTTCTTCTGTGTCTCCCTCCTCCAGAGGACCACACGTGGACGGTGATCCAACACAACAACACAGATCTGACGAGGGTCCGACCCTCTCCGGGGAAAAATCAGCACTCGGCTCACTTTGAATACACGGCTGAAGAGGAGCAGCTGACCGCCATCATCAGCCAATCAGAGCACTGTGAACAGGAAGTGATCTACCTCTGCAGGAAGTCCCGCCTCCTCAACACACCAGGTACAAATGTGGAGTATCCTGTGAAACATCATAGAGTTTAATATAAAGTTTCAGTACCAAAAAGAAAGCTGAATTAGGGTTTGTAAATGAATATGACTCCTAAAATGTTAGTGCGTTTGTTCATGACAGACTTAAATGAATTAAAACAATCATTTCATAATAACAATTACTTTATTTTAATAGCACTTGTTAAGCTTTACACGTTTAAAGATTAACAGAATAAAAAATAAAACACAAACCCATGCTAGCCCCATGTACGATATACTAAATTAGGAATATGAACACACATAATAATGATACATTTTATTTATCAAGTGCTTTTAGGAAGGAACGCAACACTTTACATGTGCAGGTTAAAATACATACAAATCATTTAAAGAACAACACATTTAAACATATACTGTACCAAGCAGCACTGATGAGACCAGCAGTAAAGGGCTGCATAGTTCATTGTCCAGAAAAAAGGAAGAAATTAAAGTGTGTTTGTTTTGTGTTGCAGACGGCCCTCTGCTCAGCTGGTGGGTGGGGGGTCCGGGTGGAGGACAGGTGCAGACGTATTGGGGCGGAGCTCCAGCAGGAAGTCAGCAGTGTGCCTGTGGTCTGCAGGAGAACTGTGTGGACCCCAAACACTACTGCAACTGTGACGCTGGACACACTCACTGGTACTACGCTTACTTAGAGCAACACAAATAAAAAATTAAGGGACGCCTTAAAGGTCATCTATAATGCTAGTCTCTTCTACATCAACATGTGTCCCCTCTTCTCCATGTCTCTTCTACATCAACATGTGTCCCCTGTTCTTCATGTCTCTTCTTCATCAACATGTGTCCCTCTTCTTCATGTCTCTTCACATAACATGTGTCCCCTCTTCTTCATGTCTCTTCTTCATCAACATGTTGTCCCTCTTCTTCATGTCTCTTCTACATCAACATGTGTCCCCTCTTCTTCATGTCTCTTCTACATCAACATGTGTCCCCTCTTCTTCATGTCTCTTCTTCATCAACATGTGTCCCTCTTCTTCATGTCTCTTCTACATCAACATGTGTCCCTCTTCTTCATGTCTCTTCTACATCAACATGTGTCCCCTCTTCTTCATGTCTCTTCTACATCAACATGTGTCCCCTCTGTGAAAAGAGACTCTGAAAGTTTCAGGAAAAAAGATTCTCTCTCTTTTTGTCCTGATCCATTTCTATAAAAACCTGTCTGAAAATGAGCTGATCAGATTTTGGCCACTTTATGATGTCATAACGATGTGTTGTCTTGTGTAACCATTAGCCAATCACCATCCAAGGTAACCCCCCACCTTATCACCTGAATCTCCTCCTAGAGCACCATTATATTTTTAACCAAATGTCTCTCAGAGGGGCGTGGGGAGGGGCTCCTTATTTTTCATCTAAAGTAACAGACAGAGAATCAGCACTTTTGAAACAGGGCTGAAACAGAGGGGATTATGGGTAATGCTGCAATGATCTGTTTGGTGTTTGGAGCCACACACTTCAGAGACATTTTTTGTATATATCTGAGACCTATAATATATTGATGAAAAACAGTATAATAGGGGATCTTTAAAGCCAGTAAGAAAAATAAAGAAAAAGTTGGGATAATTTTCTCCAATGTTTCATCTGCGACGAAAACATGTTTGAAAAGTTCATTAGGGGATTTTCTTGTTTTGTTTTGTTTTGTGCTTAAAGGCAGCAACACAGTAATGTTACGTAACTTTCTCACACATACAATAACTTTGTGTTAGGGCTTGTAGAAGTGAAAAACTCACCTGGAAGGAACATACATTATTTTAGTTTTAATAGCATGGACTTTTTTATCTCCTGGCAAGATCAACCATTTCCCCCCCTGTTTCACAGACGGAACATATTTGTAATGAATGAAGATTATCCGGGCAAAGCCTTTTTCTTTCACTTGCCTTTCAAGTTCATGGCTACAAAATCAAATTGACCGTAAAGCATGTTTACCATACTCTGAAAACACTTAAAATATAAGTTATCCTATAATAAGATCGTGGTTCAAGGTTCTTTATTTTGTCATACGAACATAGCGTATATTTATGCCGATGAAAATCTTAGGTCACAGGCTTCTCCAACTTATTCTTATTTCTTCACCTTCAAGTCTTTGGTTTCCTCTTTATACCCAGCTTCTTCCTCTTCTTCCTCCCCTCTCGTCTCCTCCCCACCTCTCAGGGCGAATGACTCGGGGCTGCTGACCCATAAGGAGACCCTTCCGGTCCGCTCTCTGGTTCTTGGAGACGTCCACAGACCGGGCTCAGAGAGCGCCTTCAGGGTTGGGCCCCTGCGCTGCCACGGGGACAGTAAGTCAATATTTTTCTTTTTACAACCAAAAGACCTGGATCAGGGGCGTCCAAAGTTTTTTCACCGAGGGCCACATACAGAAAAATATACGAAGGGCTGGGCCACTCACTAAGTTCAGTTATAAGTTAGCAAAATCAATCAATGTAGGTAGATGATGCTTGTGTGTGTTGGCAGCTCATCCCTTAAAACAAAAGCCTCAGATTGATTCTAATAAGGAGAAATATGAAGGGTGTATTTCAAGCTTGTTTTGTAAATAAGTCATTTGGCTTTTCTCTTATCAACTCAGATATGTTAGAAAATGTTTCCAACTTTAATTGACTGAATATATTTGAAAAGTTATCTTATTAACACATGAATACTACTGTGTAATATATGTTTATATTTATATTTAAGTAGTACAATATAAGACAAGCACAAGTTAGATTTGTGGGCCATATTCCTTTTTTTTTTTAAATTGGCTGAGGGCTTCAAAATGGTCCGCGGGCCGTAGTTTGGACACCCCTGACCTGGATGATGCTTATAGCTTTCCATTTATCCTCAGAAAATGTCTGGAATGCTGCGTTTTTCGACAAGGAGACATCGTACCTCCACTTTCCCACATTCCACGGAGAGCTGAGTGCAGACGTCTCCTTCCTGTTTAAAACCACCTCATCCTCCGGAGTCTTCCTGGAAAACTTGGGCATCAAAGACTTCATCCGGATCGAACTCAGCTGTAAGTAAAACCCATCCAGTTAGAAGTCTAGTCCGCACTGCGCTCAGATGTGAGCAGGAGGGATCGACCCGGGAGTTAAAGTTTCACCTGGATTGAACTCGGCTCGAGGTGACCGTCTCAGAACTCCTCTACCCTAAAAATAATAACAAGTTTCAGCCAAGAGCGCCTCTGGGAAATCACTGCGGTGCCATTGTTCTAGTCCACTGCAACACATTTTCTTTATGCCCACCATGGTTTATAGTTATATTATCACTGTAGTGCATTTCTGTTGAAAGGTCACTCTTTATGATACCTCTATGACACCTATAAAAATATATTAATATTTCCACATAAGAAACTAGCTTATGCAGGAAATCGGATTTAAGGCTGCAGCCGGCCATCAGATGTCTCTCTTGAAAGTTGCCATGTTTGTTAGTAATAAGTGAAGCTGCAGAATTAGGACTGACAAAGAAATGACACCCTTTGCCTTGACACTAAAGCCTTTACTTATTATTTTTCAAATATCTGATTCTTTCTAATGATTTATTTTAGTGTTGGTTTCAGTTTTGCCAATTTATGATGAAACACAGCGACGCGTTTCATAAGTCATGAGGCTTTCACAACAAGACATTAACTATTTTCCGGCTTATGCCAATTCAAATCCCACTTTTTTGCAATGGAGATAAATAAGTTTCAATTCCCACAAATAAAAACAGAAAGTGAGAAAAAAAAAATCATTTTCCAATCCACAAATAAAGGGCTTTGGCTTTGTTAAATATGTGCAGGAATACTTATATATATATATCCATATTCCAATTACTTGTATATAGACTGTTCTGCACTATTTCTATTATATTCAATTTTATTTTACATTACATTACATTACATTTAGCTGACGCTTTATCCAAAGCGACTTACAATAAGTACATTCGACCAGGAAGACACAACCTTGAAGAAAACAGAATCATAGAAGTACATCAGGTTTCATAGAGCCAAACATTTCAAGTGCTACTCAACTGGCTTTAGATAAACCAGTCCTTAGTTAGTATATAAGTGCTTCGTTAATAGTTCTATCGCTCGAAGTGGAGTCGATTCGTTTTAACTTGCATTATTTGATCTGTTTATTGTGTTGCACTGTTGGAGGAGCCTGTGACCTAAGCATGTAATTGTTTAATTACACTGTAGCTATGCACATGAATCTTGAATGAAGTATTGACTTTCTTGCCTCTTCTCCTCAGCTTCCTCTGAGGTGGTGTTCTCCTTCGACGTGGGGAACGGTCCTCTGGAGGTCCGTGTGCAGGCCGACTCTCCGCTGAATGATAACCGGTGGCACCGCATCCGCGCCGAGCGAAACGTTAAAGAGGCGTCGCTGCGCCTCGACGAGCTGCCGGCTGCCACTCAGGAGGCGCCGGCTGATGGGCACATCCACCTGCAGCTCAACAGCCAGCTATTTATAGGTGAGTGTGTGTGTGTGGTGTGTGTGTGTGTGTGTGTGTGTGTGTGTGTGTGTGTGTGTGTGTGTGTGTGTGTGTGTGTGTGTGTGGTGTGTGTGTGTGTGTGTGTGTGTGTGTGTGTGTGTGTGTGTGTGTGTGTGTGTGTGTGTGTGTGTGTGTGTGTGTGTGTGTGTGGATGTATTTACAGGAGATATTGAATGTAAGGGGCTGGGGCGAAGAAGGATGAGGGATGTTGTTTGTGCACAATCTGAATAAAAGCCCTGGATGGTAACTGCACTGACAGAAATGATGCATGACATTAAATAGAGGAATGATGTGAGACAGAGGGAAGAGCATGAAGGAAGGGATGAAGGGTTGAAGGGATGATAGATTGTAAGGGATGTAGGAAAGGATGAGGGGTGTAGGGGGGAAGTGATAAAGGGATGATGAAAGGGATGACGGGATGTAGAGGGGGATACACTGATGATTGCATGTAGGGCGGAAGGGATGTGGTGATGTAGAGAAGGAGGAAGGCATCTAGTGATGGATGTATGGAGATAGGGATGTACAGATGGAAGAAGGGATGTAGGAAGTGTGGGATGAAGGAGGGGGGATGAATGAAGGGGAGTAAGGCGATGTGGATGAACAGATGAAGGGATGTGTAGGAGCCATGAAACGTATATAACAATGCGTTTGTTTTTGATATAGGATGTTTGTTTGGTCGCTGTTGATTGGTTGGCTTGGGTCACATGGATATGGGCGGCACTCATTATAATCCTGTTCACCTGCGTGAGGTGTGTGTGTGGAAGAGAGGTGACACAGGGCCGTTGTACTTTTTGTTGGCCGCACGTTTTAATGATTGCTTTGATCACTGATTGATAACAATGTTCATGTCCAAGGAGAATAAGTTGATCATCCCAGTTTTCATTAAACCACAAGAGATAGGGATCAAGGGAAGTAAGAAGGAAGGGATGAAGTGGTGTAAGAAGTAAGGGATGAAAATGTAGCTAACTTCATTTAAATGCAATTCAAAACTGCTTTAACAAAGAAAACAATACGGTATTCACACCATCTCTATACACAATAATGGCTATGTACACATTTCCAATAACCTCCCCTTCATTTCAGTCCTCAATGAAAACCATATTTCTCTCTCTGCCTTCCTTTCAATTTCTCTCCTTGACTCTGTACCTTTTCTTTCACACACACACACCCACACACACAAAGATTACTCTGTAGTGGTATGGCTTTTTGTATTGACCCAAGGGAAGCTGGCAGCCTCCTGAAGTAAACAGATAGTGACGGAAACGTTAAGCCTTCAGCAATACTCCTCACTAAAGCTCCGATCTTAGTTCACTCTGTACAGGGAGCAGCTGTCTGCTTATTGATCCACATTGAAACAGACAGATTTAAAAAAGATCAATCAATCCAAAACCTCAGCAAAGGAACGAAACACAGGCCAAGGTTATGGAACTGATACCTTTATAAACACCTAATAGGTAAGGGATAATGTGCAGCAACGCGGTCATTATGGGGAAAAGAACACCGACAGGCTGATCAGGAGCCCGACGCGAAGCGGAGGGATCTAGATCGGCATGAAGGTGTTCTTTTCCCCATAATGACCAAGTTGCTGCACATTATCCCGCTTATTACATGGCCACATTCTCAACAAAGTAACATTATGAATCCCAATATTAATTGAAATGCTTTTATGGATTTAGAAAATTATTTTATTGATTTAAAAAATAGTTGTATTGATTTAAATTGACATGCATCCGCTAAGAAAATAGTCCGTTGTTACCGTTTGAACTAACGTAGCAACGGCAGGAACTGCTTCGATAGCGTTTTTGAGGAGCTTTTTTGATTACAGATTTGAAAACATCGCTGCTTGCTTTAAAAGTAGCACACTTCATGATGTCAAACCTTGGAAAGTATCTAGATATCCCTGCCCTAATGCCAAAGGAACTGCACACTGAATATGTGTCGCCGTTTGATGTCTATGTCTGGACCGCTGCGTAAAAAGGAGGGTTTCTGCCCGTTACTTCTCCGCTGTTTTCTTGTCCCTCTTGTCTTCTTCTTTTCTTCACTGGGGACTCATCAGCCACTAACCATTCCTCCAAATTACTGTGCTCTCCAAATATATTAAAATTAATGTTAAAATCCTCCATGTTGCTATCACACGACAGCGGAAAACTAAAGACAATCAGACAGTTTGCTTGCTTTTCAAACTGTTACATTTGAAAAACAGTTAGAGCGTCTCTTGTCAGTTTGAAAAGACAACGGCAGGAACTGCTTGCGTTTTTGAGGAGCTTTTTGATTACAGATTTGAAAACATCGCTGCTTGCTTTAAAAGTAGCACAATTCATTAAGTCAAACCTTGGAAAGTATCTAGATATCCCTGCCCTAATGCCAAAGTAACTGGCAACTGAATATGTGTCGCCGTTTGATGTCTATGTCTGGACCGCTGCGTAAAAAGGAGGGTTTCTGCCCGTTACTTCTGCGCTGTTTTTCATGTCCCAGTTCGAAAAGCAAACTGCATGCAGTTTGCTTTTCGGCCCAACGGTATACAGTTAAATCGACCGGACTTCTTTCTGAAGATGTGAGCGTCCTTAACAACGGTCAATAAGTCCTTGACAGCGGTCTGTTCGGTATTAACAACGTGTCACGTGTTCTGAATTGACCAATCAGAATCGAGTATTCAACTAAGCCATGTAATAAACTGAGATAAAGTCCTCAGGATGATGCTGTGAAAGTCTTGTTTGTAGTGGTCAGTTTCCTCCCAGTAACCTTGGTGCAGAGTTTATATCAAGTCCATTAGTGGAGGAACTTTCCTGACAGCTCCTGATGAAACTCCAAGCCCTGATATGAACCTCATCAGCGCTGCAGTCCCAGAAAGCTGTTTATCTCATCATAAACGTCTCCAAGTTGCCAGTTTGGCAGCAGAGTAAACTTGGAGGACAGTTCGAGGTTGTAATGTGAGAAAACAATAACTTCTGGAGTCTAAATTATGCGCTGGAAAGGGAAAAACATGCCAGGCAGGACAGGAGATTTGTCAGAAAGATTGACGGCTTGCCAGCTTTTCACATGAGCAATCCGTTTGGTGATAACAGCCAATGAAAAGCCTTGAATTTTTCACCTGCCAGTTTTTGTTTCACAGCGTTTCATCAGCTCATCATTTCAGAAATTCAGTTTGAAGGTAGTGACAAATCTTTGTTTATGTAGGTGTTTATTATAAAATGTGATATCAGTCACTGTCACCCTGCAATTTGATTAGAGAAATAATACGATTTTATTTTGATTAAATAATATATGGTATGAAAAGGCTTGCTTGGCTTGCATAATCCATCATGGAGAACATCACATCTGCATTTATATTTGATTGAGATATATCAATATATGAAGGCAGTGGCTCAGTCAGTAGGGGAGCTGTAGGGTCGCCGGTTCAAGTCCCCGACCAGACCTGAGTGTGGACTGCTACTAGTTCCCAGTTCACCTCCTGCCCTGCCGTGGTGCCCTTGAGCAAGGCACCGGACACCCCCCTTCCCCCTCACTCCCATTGCTCCCCGGGCGCTGTACAATAGCTGCCCACTGCTCCTAGGACTCCTGGTACTAGCGTGGGTTAAATGCAGAGAACACATGTCACTGTGTGTGACCATTAAAGTGGGTTTCATCCCTCCCACTCTATCTATCAAGTAGTGCAGACTTTTTCAAATCAATCTGCACTTTGAAAATAGGAAATAATGAAGACTTTGTGATTAAAACTAGGTAGGAAGTTTAATACTATTCAGAAACGAAGGAAACGCTGCTTGGAAAGTATGAATTTAAATTAAAAAGCACATTTTCCTTTGAACAAATAGTCAGTATTTATAAAAAGCATTGTGATTTGAGGTTTGCTCGTATAATGAGCTGCTGTAGCATTAGTATGGGTTTCACATTTATCGTGTCTAAAGGTTGAAAAGTTTTCCTTCTACTCGTCAATTAAATTCTTCCGGGAACATAAAGTAAAGTGGCAGAAAATGGCCCTAAATTGTGCGAGTTAGACGGGCTATTGAACAGAAATAATTGCTCAAAATAGTTTGGCACTAGGAGCATCAGGCTTGAAAAAACTGCACCTTTTTGCATGAGTGATGTGTGAGAGCCTCTGCAGGGAAAAGAAAGAAATAAGGTGAACTAAATATGAAGTTCAATTTAACTTTCTTTTTCTGACTTTTTCCGGAGTAAGACCCCATTTACACGGGAACGTTTGCGTTTACGCACCGAATTCGTTTTCAAAAAAGTCTTCCGTTCACACGCATTCGGCTCATTTAACGTGTCCGTTCACACGAGACCACTGGAGACGCTGTAGTAGCCTACATATGCCGGGCCTGTAAGTGGCGCTGTACTTCCGCACGAGACCGCACGAAAGCGCTGGAGACGCTGTAGTACATATGCCGGGCCTGTAAGTGGCGCTGTACTTCCGCACGAGACCGCACGAAAGCGCTGGAGAGGCTGTAGTACATATGCCGGGCCTGTAAGTGGCGCTGTACTTCCGCACGAGACCGCACCAAAGCGCTGGAGACGCTGTAGTACATATGCCGGGCCTGTAAGTGGCGCTGTACTTCCGCACGAGACCGCACGAAAAGCGCTGGAGAGGCCTGTAGTACATATGCCGGGCCTGTAAGTGGCGCTGTACTTCCGCACGAGACCGCACCAAAGCGCTGGAGACGCTGTAGTACATATGCCGGGCCTGTAAGTGGCGCTGTACTTCCGCACGAGACCGCACAAAAGCGCTGGAGACGCTGTAGTACATATGCCGGGCCTGTAAGTGGCGCTGTGCTTTCGCCACAAAATACACCAAAAGCAGCGAAGAAGACCCCCGAGCATGGTTGCCATGGTTGCCCTTCTGTGTATGCCCCTCGGTAGATTTAGCAACATGTTGTTCATGTAATTCTCTATGTCCACTTGTTGCTGATGGTTGTCGTAGAGGAGCTGTAGATCTTGCACTAACAATGTCCTCTGTCGGAAGCATAACTCAGGTCGGGAATACCGCAGATATTTTCTGTGTTAAGAATCACATGGGGTCCTTTAAAGTCAGATTCGTATTTATTTATGAGAAATCATGACAATTATTCCTAAAGCAACAACATGTCTGTCTTTTTCTGCTTTTTTTAGACATTCGTCCCTTTTCTAGCATCCAGATATGTTTCTTATTTTAATCCTTTTTATTCTTATTTTAAGATTTCTTTGTTAGCCTAATCATCTCGCTCGCTGCACTGGCAGATTATTACACTTATTTTAAATCTGTATCTCCTCAAATCACACTCCATTTTCCTTGTTATAAGATGGACGGCTTTTGCAGTGAAGAAGAGAGTGAGACATTGTTGGGAAAATACTGAATGTGCTCTTCCAATATCAGAGTCCACATGATGACAAAGGTATCCCAACTGTAGCTGTGAACATGACAGGATGTGTGATTACCCAGAAGAGCATCAGGACTGTTTTAGGCATATGATAGCTATGTGATTAACATGATGAGTCAGCCTCTATGGAGAGAGACATATGACAAGCATGCTCATTTCTGACGTGGAGCTAATCTGAACTAAACATTGAATACTGCTTTCTATTCCTCCATCTTGTGACTGTGTAACTCCCTCTCTTGGATATCAGCATGTGAAGGACACTGTTCAGGAGCTAGTTGATGCTCTGTATGTGATGACTACTTCCATTCTGGAAAGGATCAGAAACACATGGATCCTGAGATTGAAGCTCAAGCCGGGGACGAGGGATATTTTTCTAACAGTCATATAAAAAGAGAAAAGGCAAGATGCAATACAGCATGCTGAAATGTTTCCTCTGCGTCTTCTCTTCAGGGGGCACAGCGTCCAGGCAGAAGGGTTTTCGGGGGTGTATCCGCTCTCTGCAGCTGAACGGGGTCACCCTGGATCTGGATCAGAGGGCGAGGATCACCCCCGGGGTCCAGGCCGGGTGTCCGGGTCACTGCAGCAGCTACGGCTCGCTCTGTAAGAACCAGGGTCGCTGTGTGGAGAGAGCGCTCAGCTTCTCCTGCGACTGCTCCTCCTCTGCCTTCACCGGAGCCTTCTGCCACACAGGTACGCCCAGAGGTGGGAAGTAGTGCAGTACAAATACTTTGTTACTGTACTTAAGTACATTGTTCTGGTATCAGTACTTTACTCCACTACTTATTTTTCTGACGACTTCTTACTTCTACTTCTTACATTTCGAACCCAAATACCTGTACTTTCTACTTCTTACATTTTTAACCCAAATACCTGTACTTTCTACTTCTTACATGTTGAACACAAGTACCTGTACTTTCTACTTCTTCCATGTTGAACACAAATACCTGTACTTTCTACTTCTTACATTTTTAACCCAAATACCTGTACTTTCTACTTCTTACATGTTGAACACAAATACCTGTACTTTCTACTTCTTACATGTTGAACACAAATACCTGTACTTTCTACTTCTTACATGTTGAACACAAATACCTGTACTTTCTACTTCTTACATGTTGAACTCAAATACCTGTACTTTCTACTTCTTACATGTTGAACACAAGTACCTGTACTTTCTACTTCTTACATTTTGAACCCAAATACCTGTACTTTCTACTTCTTACATGTTGAACACAAATACCTGTACTTTCTACTTCTTACATGTTGAATACAAATACCTGTACTTTCTACTTCTTACATGTTGAACACAAATACCTGTACTTTCTACTTCTTACATTTCAAACCCAAATACCTGTACTTTCTACTTCTTACATTTTGAACTCAAATACCTGTACTTTCTACTTCTTACATTTTGAACCCAAATACCTGTACTTTCTACTTCTTACATGTTGAACACAAATACCTGTACTTTCTACTTCTTACATTTTTAACCCAAATACCTGTACTTTCTACTTCTTACATGTTGAACACAAATACCTGTACTTTCTACTTCTTACATTTTAACCCAAATACCTGTACTTTCTACTTCTCACATGTTGAACTCAAATACCTGTACTTTCTACTTCTTACATGTTGAACCCAAATACCTGTACTTTCTACTTCTCACATGTTGAACACTAATACCTGTACTTTCTACTTCTTACATTTTGAACCCAAATACCTGTACTTTCTACTTCTTACATGTTGAACCCAAATACCTGTACTTTCTACTTCTTACATGTTGAACACAAATACCTGTACTTTCTACTTCTTACATTTTTAACCCAAATACCTGTACTTTCTACTTCTTTACATGTTGAACACAAATACCTGTACTTTCTACTTCTTACATGTTGAACACAAATACCTGTACTTTCTACTTCTTACATGTTGAACACAAATACCTGTACTTTCTACTTCTTACATGTTGAACACAAATACCTGTACTTTCTACTTCTTACATGTTGAACTCAAATACCTGTACTTTCTACTTCTTACATGTTGAACACAAGTACCTGTACTTTCTACTTCTTACATGTTGAACACAAATACCTGTACTTTCTACTTCTTACATTTTGAACCCAAATACCTGTACTTTCTACTTCTTACATGTTGAACACAAATACCTGTACTTTCTACTTCTTACATGTTGAACTCAAATACCTGTACTTTCTACTTCTTACATGTTGAACACAAGTACCTGTACTTTCTACTTCTTACATTTTGAACCCAAATACCTGTACTTTCTACTTCTTACATGTTGAACACAAATACCTGTACTTTCTACTTCTTACATGTTGAACACAAATACCTGTACTTTCTACTTCTTACATGTTGAATACAAATACCTGTACTTTCTACTTCTTACATTTCAAACCCAAATACCTGTACTTTCTACTTCTTACATTTTAAACCCAAATACCTGTACTTTCTACTTCTTACATTTTAAACCCAAATACCTGTACTTTCTACTTCTTACATGTTGAACACAAATACCTGTACTTTCTACTTCTTACATTTTTAACCCAAATACCTGTACTTTCTACTTCTTACATGTTGAACTCAAATACCTGTACTTTCTACTTCTTACATGTTGAACTCAAATACCTGTACTTTCTACTTCTTACATGTTGAACACAAGTACCTGTACTTTCTACTTCTTACATGTTGAACCCAAATACCTGTACTTTCTACTTCTCACATGTTGAACACTAATACCTGTACTTTCTACTTCTTACATGTTGAACCCAAATACCTGTACTTTCTACTTCTTACATGTTGAACACAAATACCTGTACTTTCTACTTCTTACATGTTGAACACAAATACCTGTACTTTCTACTTCTTACATCTTGAACACAAATACCTGTACTTTCTACTTCTTACATGTTGAACCCAAATACCTGTACTTTCTACTTCTTACATGTTGAACACAAATACCTGTACTTTCTACTTCTTACATGTTGAACACAAATACCTGTACTTTCTACTTCTTACATTTTGAACACAAATACCTGTACTTTCTACTTCTTACATTTTTAACCCAAATACCTGTACTTTCTACTTCTTACATGTTGAACTCAAATACCTGTACTTTCTACTTCTTACATGTTGAACTCAAATACCTGTACTTTCTACTTCTTACATGTTGAACACAAGTACCTGTACTTTCTACTTCTTACATGTTGAACCCAAATACCTGTACTTTCTACTTCTCACATGTTGAACACTAATACCTGTACTTTCTACTTCTTACATGTTGAACCCAAATACCTGTACTTTCTACTTCTTACATGTTGAACACAAATACCTGTACTTTCTACTTCTTACATGTTGAACACAAATACCTGTACTTTCTACTTCTTACATCTTGAACACAAATACCTGTACTTTCTACTTCTTACATGTTGAACCCAAATACCTGTACTTTCTACTTCTTACATGTTGAACTCAAATACCTGTACTTTCTACTTCTTACATGTTGAACTCAAATACCTGTACTTTCTACTTCTTACATGTTGAACTCAAATACCTGTACTTTCTACTTCTTACATGTTGAACTCAAATACCTGTACTTTCTACTTCTTACATGTTGAACTCAAATACCTGTACTTTCTACTTCTTACATGTTGAACCCAAATACCTGTACTTTCTACTTCTTACATGTTGAAACTCAAATACCTGTACTTTCTACTTCTTACATGTTGAACTCAAATACCTGTACTTTCTACTTCTTACATGTTGAACTCAAATACCTGTACTTTCTACTTCTTACATGTTGAACTCAAATACCTGTACTTTCTACTTCTTACATGTTGAACTCAAATACCTGTACTTTCTACTTCTTACATGTTGAACCCAAATACCTGTACTTTCTACTTCTTACATGTTGAACTCAAATACCTGTACTTTCTACTTCTTACATGTTGAACTCAAATACTTGTACTTTCTACTTCTCTCATTTCCCAAACAGCTGGTTCCTTTAGTCTGAATGTGTGTTTGATGCGTGATCATTATTCTTTAGAGTCATTGCGTGCCTATTGATTTGAACACGATCCGTGTATCCATCATTTCCTGGTCTTCTCTAAAGAAGAGGGACCAATGGAAACGTTGTCATGTTGCCGTTGTTCAGCATGGAAACATTAATTAGCTAACAATGACATTATTGTTCTATTAATATAAAGGGAGGTCAGGTACTCTTTAAAACAGCTGCTAGTTATGGGTACTTTTTACTTAAGTACATTTCAAAGCCCTCTTTACTTTTACTTGAGTAAAAAAGTTTAGTCAGTACTTCTACTTTACCAGAGTATGTTTGAACACGAGTATCATGTACTTCTACTTGAGTAAAGGATGTGTGTACTTGTGCCATCTCTGGAGGTACGCCTAATCTCCCAGCAGCACCTGGGGCATAATGATGGGGATTTAAGGACCCTATTGTATGAAAAATTGGGGAAATCATTTTACCTTCAAGTAATTTTTGTGGCAAAATGATCTTGCTACAATTTCTTCCTCTTCCAATATTTGTTTGATGAACATTTCCCTGAAAACTAATCCTGACAGATGCTTATCTTTGGAAACGTTTGGCTTTTGGTGTGTGGCTGATGTCCAAAAACTGCTGACCCCCGAAATCACAGCCTGAATACTGAATGTGTTACATTGCAAACAAGCTTGGGGAGTAACGGGTTAGACTTAGGGTCAGGGTGGAAATGTCACCATCATTTCGTGCTGGAACGATAAATTAGGAACAACATTACCATACAGTAAAAGCTGTTTCAAAGGGTCAACATTTCATTTGAAGAAGCTTTTACAGATTGATTTTCTGTGTGTTTTCACTCATTCAAATAGGTTTGGCTTACCGCCTGAATTTGCCTTTTGCCTTGACTGTTAAAAGTTGAGTTTGACTAAGGTTAAAGTTTGGTTCACAGTTTTGTAGGGATCGTATCATTTGCATTTAATTTTGAATGAGTATAAAGCCACTGTATGTCTTTGCTCTCCATCTTATAACTCAGTGATACATGTAGTGTTTGAACAGCAGCTCTGACAACTCATGCTGCTCCTCTTTCAGCAGAAAGCAGCTGACAAAAGGAATCTGATAATTAAACACTCAGAGCTGTGATTTCCTGTAATGTCTTAACATTAAAAAACAGCTGGTGTGCTTTTTTATAAGTGGTTGTGTTTCTGATGTTCCCGTGATAACGTAATTAACGAGAAGACTAGGTGTGTGTTAAAACACCTTGAAGGCAGCAAACTGAAAATATTCACATTTTCACAGAAAACTTATAATAGCAGTAATATTGTGATATCTGTATTCGAAAAGAAAACAAATAGGGTTATACTTGACTTTATCTTTGTTTAGTTTTCATTTTCTCTCTTTTTCTGCCGAATTAAACTAATTAAGCTTGTTTTGACTGTTTGTTGTGTTTCATTAACACTGTTTTAATGCTTTTAATGTTTTTTGAGAAGCACTTTGAATTGCCTTGTGTTGAAACTAGTTGTATCAATTAACTTGCGTTGCCTAATGGATAGTGAAAAATCCCCCAGATGAACTGATTTAGTTTACCTTCAGGTGTTTGCTATCATGGGATTAAAAATGTAAAAGGTAAAAATGACTAATTTCCCCTAAAGACCGTAACCTTATCGAAGTATCAGCGTTTAAAGGGCCCTATTATGCTTTACACCTGCTTACTATAAAGCTACAAAGGAGACAATCGCTCATACCACCCTGTTATTAAACTTCCTACATCATCTCCCTCTCTGCAGAGGTTTCAGCCAGCTTCAAGTCAGGAACATCCGTCAGCTACACCTTCAGGGAGTCGGTGTTGAACGGCAGCTCCGTTTCCTCTGACTTCTCCCCGAGAGGAGAGAACATCTCCCCGAGAGGAGAGAACATCTCCCCGAGAGGAGAGAACATCTCCCTGAGCTTCAGGACGAGTCAGAGTCCGGCTCTGCTCCTCTTCGTCAGCTCCTTCCACAGAGAGTACCTCGCTGTGCTGCTCAACAAGCACGGTAAGCCTCTTACCTTTATTTAAAAAATACTAACCTATTTTACGATTGTAGCTCTGCCTTTAGGATCTGTGTGAGGTTAATGTCTGTCTCTCTGCTGAATGGAGCTGCCTTTTGCTTCCTGAGCTGTTGAATCCACAGCTTTGGTAACTGTGTGTGTGGTGTGTGTGTGTGTGTGTGTGTGTGTGTGTGTGTGTGTGGTGTGTGTGTGTGTGTGTGTGTGTGTGTGTGTGTGTGTGTGTGTGTGTGTGTGTGTGTGTGTGTGTGTGTGTGTGTGTGTGTGTGGTGTGGTGTCTGTCTGTCTGTCTGTCTGTCTGTCTGTCTGTCAGACATGCTGGAGGTGCGCTACAGGCTGGACGGCAGCAGAGAGGCAGAGATCCTGAGGAGCAAAGTGAGGAACCTCAACAACGCACAGCTTCATGCTGTCAGCATCAGCAGGAGGGCAGATGCTGTCTCTCTGCAGGTAACACACACACACACACACACACACACACACACTCTGTCAGTACTAAAACCAGAGTCACCCTGCAGTTCCCAGCAGCCTCTCTGTCAGTCGACTACAGCGACCAGCGGGAGAATCTACAAGAAGACGACACGCAGGGACGAGTTGCTGGAAATACTCACAGATAATAAATCTGAGCCGCAGTGAAACAACGGACTCACACGTGTTATCAGCTCCGACAAACAGGCTCTTTCTCTTACCTTCAAAATAAGACTAGCTTTTTAAGCTTTGAGCACCAGAGCCTCATGCTTAAAATGTCTCATTTTAGTTGTCAGGTCCGTGTCGTTTACGCTGGGGATGCTGGAGACATGTCCGCCTCACTTTTGGAAATTGCCAATTCTGTACACCCCACTTTTTATAAGCATCATTTGTTAAATATAGCTTGCAGAGGGAAATACATGAGAGCACTTTGCAGTTAGACATGATGTATTACATTTAGCTGACGCTTTTATCCAAAGCGACTTACAATAAGTACATTCGACCAGGAAGATACAACCTTGAAGAAAACAGGTTGTATGCTGATGATACACAGCTGGTTCTTCAACTGTGTTTCAACCAGATACGATACGATATGATACGATATACTTTATTGTCCCCGTAAGGAAATTCGTTCTGGGCTCCGTCCAGCAGTTCCGCATACATGTACATAATATACAAACTAGTGGACATTTAAGAGACATACACATATCATCAATCATACACCGTTTGAACAAACACAATACATGCAGACGCACATACTGACAATGGCGACCTATTGCACAACCCTTATGGCCAACATTTAAAAAAATTAAAATTAAAAAATAAATTAAAAAAAGTACATTTCATTACATTTGACTTCGACTACATTTCATTTCCTGTCAATGTTAAGAAGTTTAACGGACATTGGTAGGAATGAGTGCTTATAGAAACTGTCTCCCTGATTCTGAGGTCCTGTCAGTACAATTGTAAGAAGTTCAACACATCCTTAGTATGTTGCATCCTTTTGCTTTGTCTTGCATGGTTGTTTTTATATCACACATATAATAATAAGGAAAATCACAAAAAACAAAAGCATGGATTTCATAGTGAATGACTTCTGTCAAAGTTGTGTAATAACCCTTTTAAGTATGTATATTCTATTTGAAGTGACGCTTCTTTATAATCTCTTTTAGATTGACCAGAACACCAGAGAGGACTTCAACCTGACGTCGGATGCAGAACTGAACAGCCCCCGGTCTCTGGTGCTCGGCAGAGTGCCAGGTGAGTCTGTAGAAACCAGACGAGGCCTTCAGCTCAGAGCACTCAGACAGTCTCTCAGACCGCTGCTGCTCATCCCAGGGACAGCTGTTGTTTGTACTCTATGAAGAAGTACATTTAAATACTGGAGCCTTTAAGCACTAAGATGTGATGTGATTAAAACCACACGCACACAATGGATGCGACGGACTAGCTTTTAACTGAGAGAATTGCTTCAGAGAAAAAGGCAGACAGACGTCTAACAGAAAAGGCACAATCTTTACACGATAAAGATCATTCATATTCCAACCACTCAGCCGGATGAACTGAAGTTTGTATCTATTATTCAAAGATGCATTGAAAATGTTCTGAATATGTTCTTTTCGAAAACATATTCCCAACTAGTTTTCAAACTTTTCACACAGTTGTGAAGCGAGAGGAAACAAAAGCCACAACAACTTTCAGGATGTTCCCTTTAAGATGTTGGTTCTTACATGATGCTTCTGTTATTGCTTACATAATGCATCTTCTTTGGAGGAAGACATTGCATTGTCATTTGTTCTGGAAAGCTGAAGCTGCAGTGTTCTTTATGGTTGTTGTTATTATTGTTATTATGTCTTTATTCAACAAGGACCGTGCATAAAATACATTAATCTCAACAAGAGAAGACATGATTTATGCTAGATTTGACTATAATTGGATTTCCTTCTTTTCCCGGAAGTTACACACCAAACAACAAACACTCAAAACATTACATTTTCTCCTACAAACTAACAATAATACAGATGCTGGCTTATGCAGTAGGGTTATCGGGGTTCTATTGTATTTTAATGCAGCAACACTTACAGTGGAGATGCTCACTTCAAGTGAATTACCTGCATGTTCATCATTGATCAAGTCAGATGTATGTATTGTTAACATTTAGGTAGGGGTCAATACATCGAAATAAAGTTGTGGTTGAGTAAATTAGACACTAAACGTGCACTGTATGTTGTAGTTGTTGCTTTTTTGCTTCCAAATATGTTTTGCGCTGGTATTTGGCCAAAAAACAACAATTTAAGAGGCGGGATATCATTGTAATAGATTTTTAGGTGAAATGTCAGGTTTCTCCTGATTCCTGATCCATCTTTAATGTATGTTTCTCTCCTCTCCAGACTCTGTTGAGTTGGACCCAGAGATGTCTCGTCTCTCCTCTCTGGGTTTCACAGGCTGTCTGTCGGCCGTCCTCTTTAACTCCGTCAGCCCTCTGAAAGCCGCTCTGCTCCACCCGGACCTCGTCACCGGCCCTCTGCTCCCGAACACATGTGGCTCCACTTCGGCCAATCCCTATGCAGCAGAAACCACACACCACCTGTCAGGTCAGAGGAGAAATGTGTGTGTTTTAGTGGTCACTTCATTCACACTTTAAAGGTCCCCTATTATACTGTCTTTCATAAATGTATTATAGGTCTCAGATATATACCTAACATGTCTCTGAAGTGTTTGGCTCCAAACACCAAACAGATCATTGCAGCATTACCCATAATCCCCTCTGTTTCAGCCCTGTTTCCAAAGTGCTGATTCTCTGTCTGTTACTTCAGATGAAAATAAGGAGCCCCTCCCCACGCCCCTCTGAGAGACATTTGGTTACAAAGAACTCAATGGTGCTCTAGGAGGAGATTCAGGTGATAAGGTGGGGGGGGGGGGTTACCTTGGTTGCTGATTGGCTAATGGTTACACAAGCCAACACATCGTTATGACATCATCAGGTTTTTATAGAAAGTGATCAGGACAAAAAGAGAGAGAATCTTTGTTCCTGAAACTTTCAGAAGGGGACACATGCTGATGTAGAAGAGACATGAAGAAGAGGGGACACATGTTGATGTAGAAGAGACATGAAGAAGAGGGGACACATGTTGATGTAGAAGAGACATGAAGAAGAGGGGACACATGTTGATGTAGAAGAGACATGAAGAAGAGGGGACCATGTTGATGTAGAAGAGACATGACGAAGAGGGGACACATGTTGATGGTAGAAGAGACATGACGAAGAGGGGACACATGTTGATGTAGAAGAGACATGAAGAAGAGGGGACACATGTTGATGTAGAAGAGACATGAAGAAGAGGGGACACATGTTGATGTAGAAGAGACATGAAGAAGAGGGGGACACATGTTGATGTAGAAGAGACATGAAGAAGAGGGGACACATGCTGATGTAGAGAGACATGAAGAAGAGGGGACACATGTTGATGTAGAAGAGGACATGACGAAGAGGGGACACATGTTGATGTAGAAGAGACATGAACGAAGAGGGGACACATGTTGATGTAGAAGAGACATGAAGAAGAGGGGACACATGTTGATGTATAAGAGACATGAAGAAAGAGGGGACACATGTTGATGAAGAAGAGACATGAAGAAGAGGGGACACATGTTGATGTAGAAGAGACATGAAGAAGAGGGGGACACATGTTGATGTAGAAGAGACATGAAGAAGAGGGGGAACACATGTTGATGTAGAAGAGACATGAAGAAGAGGGGACAACATGTTGATGTAGAAGAGACATGACGAAGAGGGGACACATGTTGATGTAGAAGAGACATGAAGAAGAGGGGACACATGTTGATGTAGAAGAGACATGAAGAAGAGGGGACACATGTTGATGTAGAAGAGAACATGAAGAAGAGGGGACACATGTTGATGTAGAAGAGACATGAAGAAGAGGGGACACATGTTGATGTAGAAGAGACATGAAGAAGAGGGGACACATGTTGATGTAGAAGAGACATGAAGAAGAGGGGACACATGTTGATGTAGAAGAGACATGAAGAAGAGGGGACACATGTTGATGTAGAAGAGACATGAAAAAGAGGGGACCACATGTTGATGTAGAAGAGACATGAAGAAGAGGGGACCACATGTTGATGTAGAAGAGACAATGAATAAGAAGGGGGACACATGTTTGATGTAGAAGAGACATGACGAAGAGGGGAGACACATGTTGATTAGAAGAGACATGACGAAGAGGGGACACATGTTGATGTAGAAGAGACATGAAGAAGAGGGGACACATGTTGATGTAGAAGAGACTGAAGAAGAGGGGGACACATGTTGATGTAGAAGAGACATGAAGAAGAGGGGACACATGTTGATGTAGAAGAGACATGAAGAAGAGGGGACACATGTTGATGTAGAAGAGACATGAAGAAGAGGGGGGGACACATGCCTGATGTAGAAGAGACATGAAGAAGAGGGGACACATGTTGATGTAGAAGAGACATGACGAAGAGGGGACACATGTTGATGTAGAAGAGACATGACGAAGAGGGGACACATGTTGATGTAGAAGAGACATGAAGAAGAGGGGACACATGTTGATGTAGAAGAGACATGAAGAAGAGGGGACACATGTTGATGTAGAAGAGACATGAAGAAGAGGGGACACATGTTGATGTAGAAGAGACATGAAGAAGAGGGGGACACATGTTGATGTAGAAGAGAGACATTGAGAAGAAGAAGGGGACACATGTTGATGTAGAAGAGACATGACGAAGAGGGGACACATGTTGATGTAGAAGAGACATGAAGAAGAGGGGACACATGTTGATGTAGAAGAGACATGAAGAAGAGGGGACACATGTTGATGTAGAAGAGACATGAAGAAGAGGGGACACATGTTGATGTAGAAGAGACATGAAGAAGAGGGGACACATGTTGATGTAGAAGAGACATGAAGAAGAGGGGGACACATGTTGATGTAGAAGAGACATGAGAAGAGGGGACACATGTTGATGTAGAAGAGACATGATGAAGAGGGGACACATGTTGATGTAGAAGAGACGTGACGAAGAGGGGACACATGTTGATGTAGAAGAGACGTGAAGAAGAGGGGACACATGTTGATGTAGAAGAGACGTGAAGAAGAGGGGACACATGTTGATGTAGAAGAGACATGAAGAAGAGGGGGACACTGTAGATGTAGAAGAGACAGTGAAGAAGAGGGGACACATGCTGATGTAGAAGAGACATGAAGAAGAGGGACACATGTTGATGTAGAAGAGACATGAAGAAGAGGGGACACATTTGATGTAAGAAAGACATGAAGAAGAGGGGACACATGTTGATGTAGAAGAGACATGAAGAAGAGGGACAACATGTTGATGTAGAAGAGACATGACGAAGAAGGGGACACATGTTGATGTAGAAGAGACATGAAGAAGAGGGGGACACATGTTGATGTAGAAGAGACATGAAGAAGAGGGGACAACATGTATGCTGAATAAGAGACATGAAAGAAGAGGGGACACATGTTGATGTAGAAGAGACATGAAGAAGAGGGGACACATGTTGATGTAGAAGAGACATGAAGAAGAGGGGACACATGTTGATGTAGAAGAGACATGACGAAGAGGGGACACATGTTGATGTAGAAGAGACATGAACGAAGAGGGGACACATGTTGATGTAGAATAGACATGAAGAAGAGGGGACACATGTTGATGTAGAAGAGACATGAAGAAGAGGGGACACATGTTGATGTAGAAGAGACATGAAGAAGAGGGGACACATGTTGATGTAGAAGAGACATGAAGAAGAGGGGACACATGTTGATGTAGAAGAGACATGAAGAAGAGGGGACACATGTTGATGTAGAAGAGACATGAAGAAGAGGGGACACATGTTGATGTAGAAGAGACATGAAGAAGAGGGGACACATGTTGATGTAGAAGAGACATGAAGAAGAGGGGACACATGTTGATGTAGAAGAGACATAGAAAGAGACATGAAGAAGAGGGGACACATGTTGATGTAGAAAGAGACATGAACGAAGAGGGGACACATGTTGATGTAGAAGAGACATGACGAAGAGGGGACACATGTTGATGTAGAAGAGACATGAAGAAGAGGGGACACATGTTTGATGTAGAAGAGACATGAAGAAGAGGGGACACATGTTGATGTAGAAGAGACATGTAAGAGCAGAAGAAGAGGGACACATGTTGATGTAGAAGAGACATGAAGAAGAGGGGGACACATGTTGATGTAGAAGAGACATGAAGAAGAGGGGACACATGTTGATGTAGAAGAGACATGAAGAAGAGGGGACACATGTTTGATGTAGAAGAGACATGAAGAAGAGGGGACACATGTTGATGTAGAAGAGACATGAAGAAGAGGGGACACATGTTGATGTAAGAAGAGACATTGAAGAAGAGGGGACACATGTTGATGTAGAAGAGACATGACGAAGAGGGGGACACATGTTGATGTAGAAGAGACATGACGAAGAGGGGACACATGTTGATGTAGAAGAGACATGAAGAAGAGGGGACACATGTTGATGTAGAAGAGACATGAAGAAGAGGGGACACATGTTGATGTAGAAGAGACATGAAGAAGAGGGGACACATGTTGATGTAGAAGAGACATGAAGAAGAGGGGACACATGTTGATGTAGAAGAGACATGAAGAAGAGGGGACACATGTTGATGTAGAAGAGACATGACGAAGAGGGGACACATGTTGATTGTAGAAGAGACATGACGAACGAGGGGACACATGTTGATGTAGAAGAGACATGACGAAGAGGGGACACATGTTGATGTAGAAGAGACATGAAGAAGAGGGGACACATGTTGATGTAGAAGAGACATGAAGAAGAGGGGACACATGTTGATGTAGAAGAGACATGAAGAAGAGGGGACACATGTTGATGTAGAAGAGACATGAAGAAGAGGGGACACATGTTGATGTAGAAGAGACATGAAGAAGAGGGGACACATGTTGATGTAGAAGAGACATGATGAAGAGGGGACACATGTTGATGTAGGAAGAGACATGACGAAGAGGGGACACATGTTGATGTAGAAGAGACATGAAGAAGAGGGGACACATGTTGATGTAGAAGAGACATGAAGAAGAGGGGACACATGTTGATGTAGAAGAGACATGAAGAAGAGGGGACACATGTTGATGTAGAAGAGACATGAAGAAGAGGGGACACATGCTGATGTAGAAGAGACATGAAGAAGAGGGGACACATGTTGATGTAGAAGAGACATGAAGAAGAGGGGACCATGTTTGATGTAGAAGAGACATGAAGAAGAGGGGACACATGTTGATGTAGAAGAGACATGAAGAAGAGGGGACACATGCTGATGTAGAAGAGACATGAAGAAGAGGGGGACACATGTTGATGTAGAAGAGACATGACGAAGAGGGGACACATGTTGATGTAGAAGAGACATGACGAAGAGGGACACATTTGATGTAGAAGAGACATGAAGAAGAGGGGACACATGTTGATGTAGAAGAGACATGAAGAAGAGGGGGACACATGTTGATGTAGAAGAGACATGAAGAAAGAGGGAACACATGTTGATGTAGAAGAGACATGAGAAGAGGGGACACATGTTGATGTAGAAGAGACATGAAGAAGAGGGGACACATGCTGATGTAGAAGAGACATGAAGAAGAGGGACACATGCTATGTAGAAGAGACATGAATAAGAGGGGACACATGTTGATGTAGAAGAGACATGAAGAAGAAGGGAGACAACATGTTGATGTAGAAGAGACATGAAGAAGAGGGAGACACATGTTGATGTAGAAGAGACATGAAGAAGAGGGGACACATGTTGATGGTAGAAGAGACATGAAGAAGAGGGGACACATGCTGATGTAGAAGAGACATGAAGAAGAGGGGACACATGTTGATGTAGAAGAGACACTGAAGAAGAGGGGACACATGTTGATGTAGAAGAGACACGAAGAAGAGGGGACACATGTTGATGTAGAAGAGACACGAAGAAGAGGGGACACATGTTGATGTAGAAGAGACACGAAGAAGAGGGGACACATGTTGATGTAGAAGAGACACGGAAGAAGAGGGGACACATGTTGATGTAGAAGAGACACGAGAGAAGAGGGGACACATGTTGATGTAGAAGAGACACGGAAGAAGAGGGGGACACATGTTGATGTAGAAGAGACAACGAAGAAAGAGGGGACACATGTTGATGTAGAAGAGACACGGAAGAAGAGGGGACACATGTTGATGTAGAAGAGACACGAAGAAGAGCGGGACACATGTTGATGTAGAAGAGACACGAAGAAGAGGGGACACATGTTGATGTAGAAGAGACACGAAGAAGAGGGGGACACATGTTGATGTAGAAGAGACACGAAGAAGAGGGGACACATGTTGATGTAGAAGAGACATGAAGAAGAGGGACCACATGTTGATGTAGAAGAGACATGAAGAAGAGGATGACACATGTTGATGTAGAAGAGACACGAAGAAGAGGGGACACATGTTGATGTAGAAGAGACAACGAAGAAGAGGGGACCATGTTGATGTAGAAGAGACACGAAAAAGAGGGGACACATGTTGATGTAGAAGAGACACGAAGAAGAGGGGACACATGCTGATGTAGAAGAGACACGAAGAAGAGGGGACACATGTTGATGTAGAAGAGACATGAAGAAGAGGGGACACATGCTGATGTAGAAGAGACATGAAGAAGAGGGGACACATGTTGATGTAGAAGAGACATAAGAAGAGGAGACACATTTGATGTAGAAGAGACATGAAGAAGAGGGGGACACATGTTGATGTAGAAGAGACATGAAGAAGAGGGGACACATGTTGATGTAGAAGAGACATGAAGAAGAGGGGACACATGCTGATGTAGAAGAGAAGACATGAAGAAGAGGGGACACATGTTGATGTAGAAGAGACATGAGAAGAAGGGGACACAATGTTGATGTAGAAGATACTGAAAGAAGAGGGGGACACATGTTGATGTAGAAGAGACCATGAAGAAGAGGGGACACATGTTGATGTAGAAGAGACATGAAGAAGAGGGGACACATGTTGATGTAGAAAGGACATGAAGAAGAGGGGACACATGTTGATGTAGAAGAGACATGAAGAAGAGGGGACACATGTTGATGTAGAAGAGACACGAAGAAGAGGGGACACATTGTTGAATGTAGAAGAGACACGAAGAAGAGGGGACACTGTTGATTGTAGAAGAGACACGAAGAAGAGGGGACACATGTTGTTGTAGAAGAGACAACGAAGAAGAGGGGACCATGTTGATGTAGAAGAGACACGACGAAGAGGGTACACATTTGTGATGTAGAAGAGACAACAAGAAGAGGGGACACATGTTGATGTAGAAGAGACATGAAGAAGAGGGGACCATGTTGATGTAGAAGAGAACACGACGAAGAGAGGGGACCCATGTTGATGTAGAAGAGACACGAAGAAGAGGGGACACATGTTGATGTAGAAGAGACACGAAGAAGAGGGGACACATGTTGATGTAGAAGAGACACGACGAAGAGGGGACCCATGTTTGATGTAGAAGAGACATGAAGAAAGAGGGGACACATTTTGATGTAGAAGAGACATGAAGAAGAGGGGACCCATGTTTGATGAAGAAGAGACATTAAGAAGAGGGACACATGTTGATGTAGAAGAGACATGAAGAAGAGGGGACACATGTTGATGTAGAAGAGACATGAAGAAGAGGGGACACATGTTGATGTAGAAGAGACATGAAGAAGAGGGGACACATGTTGATGTAGAAGAGACACGAAGAAGAGGGGACACATGTTGATGTAGAAGAGACACGAAGAAGAGGGGACACATGTTGATGTAGAAGAGACACGAAGAAGAGGGGACACATGTTGATGTAGAAGAGACACGAAGAAGAGGGGACACATGCTGATGTAGAAGAGGGGACACATGTTGATGTAGAAGAGACATGAAGAAGAGGGGACACATGTTGATGTAGAAGAGACACGAAGAAGAGGGGACACATGTTGATGTAGAAGAGACACGAAGAAGAGGGGACACTAGTGTTGATGTAGAAGAGACACGAAGAAGAGGGGACACATGTTGATGTAGAAGAGACATGAATAAGAGGGGACACATGTTGATGTAGAAGAGACATGAAGAAGAGGGGACACAATGTTGATGTAGAAGAGACATGAAGAAGAAGGGGACACATGTTGATGTAGAAGAGACATGAAGAAGAGGGGACACATGTTGATGAGAAGAGACATGAAGAAGAGGGGACACATGTTGATGTAGAAGAGACATGAAGAAGAGGGGACACATGTTGATGTAGAAGAGACATGAAGAAGAGGGGACACATGTTGATGTAGAAGAGACATGAAGAAGAGGGGAAAACATGTTGATGTAGAAGAGACAGGAAGAAGAGGGGACACATGTTGATGTAGAAGAGACATGAAGAAGAGGGGACACATGTTGATGAAGAAGAGACATGAGAAGAGGGGACACATGTTGATGTAGAAGAGACATGAAGAAGAGGGGACACATGTTGATGAAGAAGAGACATGAAGAAGTGGATTTTGTATAATAGGTGACCTTTGAAGAGGCCCTATTATGCGTTATATAGGTTTTAGTGCATGTAAAGGGTCTGCAAAGCCTAAAATCCCCGTGGGAGAGGGTTTCTCTTTGTGCTTTCTTGACTCCTGTCTCTGTGTCTCATGTCTCTGGCCTCTGTGCTGCAGGTCAGTCCGGATCAGTGGGAGCAGGTCAGCCTCTGGTGAACGCCATGAGGAGCGACTCGGCTCTGATTGGAGGTAGCAGCGACGTGTTTCACTCTCACACTAATGTTAATATCACTCATCAGACACAATGTGTCCCTGTGCGAGTGGGGATGCAATTGGATGTGATGACACATTTTCTTGATTTCTGATTTATTGATTTATTATGTGTTTGCTTATTTGGGGGAAAGAAATGTCATTTATATTACTTCAAATTGGTGGATGTAGGGTATTCAAACCTCACTCGGTTAGAAACAATACAAGTATACACAAAGCTGATAACAATCTGTGTTTTGGTGAAAGTTTCTATAAAAGCCTTGAGCTGTCGTTCATAACATCGTTATTTGTATTTAAGTCAATGTTAACCCGTCCTTATCAATCAACTGTGATTCAGAGTGGGAAAACAATATGTATCTCATAAAACATTGCTCTACTCTTCACCTTTTTTTCGTACCATATTTTATTCAATATATTCTTAGATATATCTTTTAATTGTATTTGTTTTATTATTTTCTCCTTATAGCATTGTGAAGCACCTTGAGATGACGTTGTTTTTCAAATGAAATGTATTATTAGTATTTATCACATAAAACAAGGTGTTAAATCCCATGTTTTCGCCCTGAGCCGCTAATTATTTTTGCTATTTCCGCTTCATCTACTCAGGCGTGATCGCGGTGGTGATCTTTGTGACCGTGTCAGCGTTAGCCGTGACGGCCCGAGTCGTCTACAGGCGGAAAGGGACGTGTCAGAACCAGGAAGTGAAGCCTGAGGACAGCCTGCAGGGCGGTGTGCAGAGCGAGAGCCAGAGAGAATATTACATTTAGGAGGAGCTTTGACCCCGACAGACCGATGCCTTGTCAAGCCTCAGTGCTTTACAGACTGACACACTTTACACTCATGTTCCTACGTTTGGTTTTTCTCTTACTGTGGTTGTACTTTTGTAAAGACTGTAAATAGATGCACAACTACAATACAGTGAAATTGTAAATATTTAATTAATGATGTGAATCTTCAAAGTAATGACTTTATTTAAATCGGTCGTGTTGAAATGTTTGAAACGATTATAAAAGGAACTGTTTTTTGAAAGTAAAGGAAGCAGTGTTTGGTTTTAAGTTATTTAAACACATTGGATTGCTGGATATTTAAAGTTTGTGTTTTGTATTTTTGTTTGCTTACTGTTTGAACTGTGGCACGGCAAAATGTATCCGTTCACATTAACATCTTTCCTATCAATATTATGTTTTCATTATGTTGTCGCTGAAAAAATGAAATAGAGAGGCGAAGTCCCGCCCATCTACTTCCGACCCATGGGACCTTATTTCGGAAAAATTATGTATTGAAGTCAATGGAGAGAGAAAAGTTATCTTTCGATCCCGTTTGAATTGTGCCACGAATTACACATATGATGTTTGTCAATCTTAAAAAATAATTTCCATTAAAAAAAAAGTCACAGTTTGTCGTAAAACTGTTGAAATATAAGACTATGAAAAATACGCAACTAGAAAGACTACAAATCCCAGAGTCCCCGGCTCCGCATGCTGGCTCTCACGGAACCGACTAACTCCCCTTGTGTGTATGCACAGCTCTCAACGTGTCCAGAGTTGCAGTGATTTTCACCTCTTTTAATACTTTCCGCCTCATTCTGAAAGAAAGAAGTGAAATATTTCAACGTGACGGCCGTCTTGGTGTGTGGTGCGAGACGGGAGATGTAGGTCATTGAGCGGTTCACACAAAAAGTGTTACTTCAGTTTTACGACACATTTTTATTTTTGACTTGCAAAATTATTATTTTAATTGACAAACATCATATGTGTAATTCGTGGCACAATTCAAACGGGATCGAAAGATAATCTTTCTCTCTCCATTGACTTCAATACATAGGCCTACTTTTCCAGAATAAGGTCCCATGGAGCTCCCCCGGAAAGGGAGGGACTTCGCCTCTCTATGAAAAACTTAAATCTTTATTTATTGTTCTTCCTTTATATTCCTTTTGCTTGTTTTGCTTGTTTCTGTGGCTTTCCTGTGCCTCCAGCGTACAGTTTTGTTTCAAACAGTAGGTATTGAGGTGAGAAGGATGCAACTTTCTGTTACCAAGTGTTACGCCACACCCTCAGGTGGACCTATGGGGCTAACACAATTCCACCATTGACCCAAATACAACACAGAAAGACACCTTTAAAATGATCTAATCCATAGTATTTATAACAATCAAACATGTAAAGTATACACTCATAATGCACCTCACTGCAGATCTACTGGAGGGGAACATCAGAAACACAACTCATATAAACACAGACTAGAGACAATGGAGGAAGCTTTATGCAGAGTGAACTGTTTACTTTAAATTGAGGAATGAGTTTGTGGTTTAGTTTCTCTCCTGGAAACACATCATGGTCTGGAGGATGTTTGTAATGTCAGAGTGTTGGAGTGACTCGCTGTGAGATTTTAACTTGTACAGATATTTTAGTAAGAAATACAAAACTGTTCAGTGAAAAATAAACGTGTGATTTTTTTTATGAGACGGACTTTTCTCTTCTTTTGAGTCAATTACAATCCTTCACCTTTATTACTGACTCCATGTTTTATAAATGCAGAGATGTTTTAGAGTTGAGACACAAGATTATAAGTTAGATCAATAGATACCCTTTCAACTCTTTAGGTTGGCAAACGTTTAAATGTGTATTCATTTCTCTATTCATAGGGGCCGTATGTAGTGTCTCTCCTGGGACACGTCTCCATGCTTTAATGTTCAGAAAGCTCTTTATTTTGCTCATACTGCCTGTGCTGCAGCACCTCTTTTCACCCTCTGTCTGGAACCAGAGCTGCTCTGATTGGTTAGCTGGCCAGCTCTGTTGTGATTGGTCAACCGCTTAGAGATGTCCCGCCCCTTAGCCTATCACGTACGATGTGTTTGAGCGCTAGCCAATAGAAGCGCTTGTATTAAATAGTGATGTCACTATGTTCCGGCAGTAAACAAAGGGAACACAGGAATTGTAGCCTTTGCAGACCGTTTACATGCACAAAAACCTATATAACACACTATAGGAAAGAGAAAACTCCAAAAAGTATAATAGAACCTCTTTAATGAAACTCACACACAGCAAATTAGCCTCAGAAAATGTACATCTCTTCATGTTTGGTACTTTAAAACGTGCTGTTTGATGGCTCTTTTCTTCACCATGTGACTTTTCTGTTGTATATAACAACTGCAGAGAGGAGACAAGTGTACCCTCTTGTCACAGGACCACCTACTGTAGCCTCTCTCGAGCTGAAATGATGAAAACCTCCCACTGCCTGCTGTCCTCCCCCGCACACACACCATGTATACATCAGTTCAGGGGACATTACATTGACTTACATGCATTTCCTGGAGACGTATCCTAACCTTAACCATAACCAACACATGCCTAACCCTAACCCTTACCCTAAACCTAACCAAGTCTTTACCCTAAAATTAATGATGGGGACCTCCATTATGTCCCCATAAGGGGCTGCATAAACAGATGTAGGTCCCACAAGGATGGTAATGCTAGGCCACACACACACAGGACTCTGACGGTCCAGGTGACAGCGTGGTTGTCAGCTGGTATTATTTACAAAGAGGGACTCACTCACGATTCAAATAACACGGAGAACAAGAGGCCGTGTTGTAATGACACATGCTGCTGCACCAAAAGAGGAAAACAATTTAGATCATGAGTCAAGATGATCTCCACAGGTGTTTAAAGTGATACAATGATGAGTATTATGTCATGTCATCACTGTCCCTTTAATAAAGGAGTGAAGTGGAGCGCTTTGCAGATAATGAACCGCCTCCTGCTGTTTGGTTAAAGAACCCCACAGACTGCAGCACCATCAGCTCCAAAGACCGCCTGATTATAAACGACACACACACAATTTAAAAGTGGCATGATGTTAAGAGATGTCTCGTGTGTCCTGCTGTTGCTGGTGTAGTTGTTCGAGGCGCTGCAGCCGGTGTTTGGACAGAGCGGTCGTCAGGGATCAGCAGCACCGAGGTTAAAGGTTGAACCGCTCAAGCGTAACTCCAGCTGAGATAAATGTACTCATAACAACTTTTACTTTTACTCGCCACATGACACCAGAATCACAGCAGTAGTTGCTACTTTCTCACATCGTAGCTGTCATCCCTGGTTTCGTTTTTTTTCGTGCAACTGTATTCAAATCAGTGACACTGGAAGTTACACTCCCATCCTGCCGTTAGCACTCTCCTGCTCCTCCACACATATGACCCTGACAATTAGCATGATATGTCCTCTTTAAAAGACTTAAAATACAAAAAGCACCTCTGCCCAAGCTTCATTTATAAATCACAAAACCATCTTGCCATATGTTGTATTGTATCACAGCAGTCATCACACCTTAGTTGTTTTACACATCACATATTCATTCAACACAGATTGGAGGGTTGTGATTGACACCTCTGCTTCCAGCTCAATTCCAATTACCACCCACACGTTGCTTTTCGCTCTGCATGTAATCAGCGATGTGATGGATGACTCAGCTCTCGATCCATATTTATAGCCATGCGCCAGGTGAAGGTCCGCTCGTCTCCCATGATCCTTCGCTCTCAGTGGCTGAAATACACGAGTCATGCTGTTTTTGGCCCTAGGTGGGAGCCGAGAGGCCAGAGAGCCGAGGCACTGATGGATTACTCTTCATAGATCCCTGAACTCTGCAGGACAGTGACAGATTTCAGCCAATCAAGAAAGAGAGTGTTTATTGACACCTCTGAGTGCCTGAAGGAAAAACAGCCTCAGATGTTCTATGTTTGATGTGGACGTCATGATCCTGTAGGAGAAACTAAGTCACTGAAAAAACACCGCTGTGAGATGAAAGAAGTCAGCCTGCTGCCATAATCAACCTCCCTCATCTTCCTCCTCCTCCTCCACTATATTATATCCAGTATAACCCTCAGTAGTGGAAGAACTTGGACACTTGACTTGAGTAAAACTAACTAAATTGTAGGCTACTCTAAAAGTCCTGCTTTGAATTTCTCACTTAAGTAAAAAGTATTGGCATCAAAATATATTCAAGCACTAAAACTAAAAGTACTTGTTATGCATAATGTGTGTGTGTGTGTGTGTGTGTGTGTGTGTGTGTGTGTGTGTGTGTGTGTGTGTGTGTGTGTGTGTGTGAGTGACTCAGGTGGATAAACAATATCTTCTGTTGGCTGAGTCAGACAAAAAAAAAAGATTCCTCACACAGAACAGTAATTACACGGAGGAGGTTATGTTTTCTGTCCAAACTGAGTCCCCAATGTCTTTGTTTGTTTGTTTGTAGCACATCTCAAAAGTATCGCAATTTTAATTAGATTTGTCGGAGGGTTCGGGTCAAGAAACAAGATGGTGTTTGTTTGGTCTCTGTCTGGTGAATTTCCTATACCCTTTGTGTGTTGTGAGTAAATGCTTATATAAACGCACCTAACTGAGTGTGTTGATATGTAGCTATGGATACAGATCTAACATATGAGACAGTAGCACTCTTACAAGATGTCCTGAGCCTTTTCCAGTTGACTTTTATGCAGATGAGCTCATTTTGGGTGCAACGGAAAACGTGTCAGCTAAAATGTTCACCAACAATTTGCTTGCTTTCTAAGGAAATGTTCCAAAATAGTATGAGGGATGTTCATTTACATTCACGCTTGGCAACGAGGAGAAACTAATATAAACGCTGGATTCCCCGATGATGTGTTACACAGCTGATTGCTCTGGTCCCCTTTTTAATTAGCTTTTAATTACCACGGTAAACGGCACTCAGCAGGAGGAGTAACTGAGCGTGGGGCCTGTCTATCTTTCCAGGTGACATTCTAAAAATGAAGTATGACTAGCATGCAGGCAGCTGAAGAAATCAGTTCATGGGTGTTTTGCTTAATTACATTTCTAATGTATTTTGATGTATGCACATATTTTCTCACCATTTACTTCATATGCTCAAAGTAGAGGTAATGAACTAATTTGATATAAATGAAGGTGTTAAATGGATCCGTCTGAGACACATTAATCAGTGCTGTTTCGGGGGGGTGGGGGGGGGCAGATTAGTCTGGTGTTATGTGGTGTTAGGGAGGCTCTGGAGAAACACACTGTTTCCTCTCTGTCTGAAGCTTGTTTACCGTATCAGCAGAGGTGGAAGAAGTACTCAGATCTTGTACTTAAGTAAAAGTAGAAGTACCAGATTGTAGAAAAATACTCCACAAGTGAAAGTCCTGCATTCAAAATGTTACTCAAGTAAAACCACAAAAGTATCAGCATCAAAATTATAGTATCAAAAGTACTCATTATGCCGAATAATATATATCATTTTGATCATAATTATTGATGCATTCATGTGTTTATCAAGCTGGTAAAGGTGCAGCAAATGTGTTGTACACTGTAAGGTATCTTGTGAGTTTTACTTGTGAAGACATTTCATATTTTCCTGTAGACATCAGACACCGAATGAAGAGCTGGGGTTGAAACTCTGCAGGATATATTTCTTTGTCTCCTTTTCATGATTTCAGAAGAGTGTGAGGAGGAGGACGCAGACAGACGGTGAAGGTGAGAGAGGAAGAGTGTGAGGAGGAGGACGCAGACAGACGGTGAAGGTGAGAGAGGAAGAGTGTGAGGAGGAGGAGGACGCAGACAGACGGTGAAGGTGAGAGAGGAAGAGTGTGTTTGTTCTTCCTCTCCTTTGTCTACCTTGACGACTCTGATCTGTCGCCGCCTGTCTCCTCTTCCTCCCTCTATCTTCACTTCCTCTTTGTTTTCATTTCACCACGGAGAAATCCCCCGGCCCTGATTCTCTTTGAATTACCTGCAGCTGAAGACGAGCTGCAAATCCTTGTTTCCTTTGGTCCCGTCCATTTGTATTTCTGAGTGTGTTTATTTACCGTCATGCTCTCTCTTTGATCTCAATATTCAATCTGTATTCTCACAATCATATCATTAAATCTCATATTATTTATATTTTAGCACTGTCCCCCATGTTTAATCTGTAAAGTCCACTGAGACAAATGTGTTTTGTGATATTGGGCTATATTAATAAACTTTGATTTGATTTTATAAAACATTAAGCTTGTTTTATTTTCTCTCTTTCTAGGTTTCAGGCTGCTTCACTTTTTGGTTGGATTTTATCCCAAATGTACGCAACAAAACCAGTGTGGTTGTGTTTCCTAAAGTTTAAAAAGAAAGGCCCACCCAGTTTACTCATTGGCCCACCCAGTTTACTCATTGGCCCACCCAGTTTACTCATTGGCCCACCCAGTTTACTCATTGGCCCACTCAGTTTACTCATTGGCCCACCCAGTTTACTCATTGGCCCACCCTGAGAAAGCTTCGGTGTCATTTAAAAAAAAAAAAGTATTTTTAATTTTTTTTAATTATTTTATTATTATTATAAAAAAATGTATTCACCCATTGAGAATATCCAAGAATTCAAAGTGAAATTCAAGTGAACAAATATCGAGTTTAATTAATGTTGTATGTGTGTTATCCTCTGAACCGAACTCATTTAGGGTAAAAACTGATTGTTGGTTCCGGCGCGCCCCATAATAACGTGAGAGAGGCAGAGAGCTGCCTGCAAAATAAATGATGGCTCAAAGTTCACTAATGAACTTTGTTTTTTTTAAAAAGCCAGACTCCAAGAAGAGCCCCCACTGCCCTCATCTAACAGAGATCTATACGATCATTTCTGATCACGATGAAATAGCCCCGCCTCCCTCTCCCCACGCCTCCCTCTCCCCACGCCTCCTTCTCCCCACGTCTCCCTCTCCCCACGTCTCCCTCTCCCCACGCCTCCCTCTCCCCACGTCTCCCTCTCCCCACGCCTCCCTCTCCCCACGTCTCCCTCTCCCCACGCCTCCCTCTCCCCACGTCTCCCTCTCCCCACGCCTCCCTCTCCCCACGCCTCCCTCTCCCCACGCCTCCCTCTCCCCACGCCTCCCTCTCCCCACCTCTCCTGCTGCTGGGCTGTCAGAAGAAAACAAATGTTAACGGAAACTCTGCCGCACGGTTCCCTCGTCCCTTGGAAGAGGCGGAGAAGTGGGTGCTTTTCATCTGCTGGTGGACAGCCCGGAGAGATATACACAGGGTTGGGTTGTAATGGAATACATGTAACGGTGTTACGTAATCAGAATACACAAATCAAGTGTATTCAGCTGGCGTTGAAAAACTGGCGTTGAAAAACGAGTAATCTGATTACAGTTACTTTCGTAAACCTGAAGTGAATACATTTTGGAATTATTGGTGGAAAAGTTTCCTCACAAAATGTAATATTCATTACCGGCAGAACTGTGTGCACACTGCACTGCGCTGCAGCATGTCTGTGAGCGAGAGAGAGATGCAGCGTGTCTGTGAGCGAGAGAGAGATGCAGCGTGTCTGTGAGCGAGAGAGAGATGCAGCAGGCTTGTTTGAGACAAGCGAGACCTGCGCAGACCTGCGCAATTTCGATCAACGTCTTGCTCGTGCGTTGCATGATGGTTAGTCATTTTGTCCGACTTGCTCTGGAGGCTCGCCTACATGAGACGTTGAAATCTCGCGGGACAAAGAGAGCGAGGCGCGGCGAGGTGCGGCGAGGCGCGGCGAGGCGGCGCAGTTCCTCTCCACGGGCTGCGGAAGCTAAATGCTTGATGGGAAACGACTCGCTGGTATCTCGAGCTGAGCGCTCATTGGTGGTTTTTACCACGTGCTGGTGATGAAACTCTCCAATTGGCTCGGCAAAAGTTTGTGGTTGTTTTTGTCCGTTTTACGTCACCACTTCCATTCACATTTGTCATCATTGTTCCACAATATTTATCATCATGAAATTAATATCCATATATTTTATACTATACTTGCACTGCTTACCGTTTTGATACTTTATATATCTTAGCATATTCATACACACTGTTCATACTGCTCTCAGGCTGCTGTGTATATCTAGTGTATTCATACCCCTCACTATTTATTCATCATTCAATTCATTCTATATTTTATTCTGTCTATTGTGTACATTACTTTTCACTTTACTGCTTGTTGCACCTGGTTTGAAGCTAAACTGCATTTCGTTGTCTCAGTACCTGTAATCTGTGCAATAACAATAAAGTTGAATCTAATCTTGAGCAGGAACAAATGTATTTACTTAGTACATATCTGACATTAACGATTAAACACATGTGTGCATTCTTTATAAATGCAAACCGAGTCAAGCCGACTCCGGAGGCGGCAGTATGCAGCTTCAAGCTGTTTGCAATCCGCCAAAAAACCGAGAGAAGAAGAAGAGGACGAAGCCGACTCCGAGCTGTCCGACTTCAGGCGAGCTTTTTGAGACCTCCCCCGGCTGCGATCGGCTATTCTCGTCTACTTTCGAGGCGAGCCGCAACGCGTCTCAAACAAGCCTAGCGTGTCTGTGAGGCCCCGCCCCCGCACGCCGATGAGAGAGAGATCTCTTTTAAAATATAATGAAAGTTAGAAACGGAGATGGTTCGATAAAATGTGCAAGATAAAGTTTATGTAGCATTTCTTTATTGTCGAAATGATGACATTTCATAACGGGATCAAATCAAAGTGAATGGCCTGCTGCTGCTGAATGCTTGGGGCAAGCTGGAAAAAGTTTTAAAAGTTATTACATCGTTTCAGATAATAATAATAAATAATAATGATAATTCATTCTATTTAGGGGCGCCCTTCAAAGCACCAAGGACACCTTACAATTCATAACATATTCTAAGGAAAGGTTTTAAGACAGTACAAAGAGTGCAGTCCGGGGGATGTTTTGTATGTGGGGTGCAGATGAGAGAGCTGTTCAGAATGACACCAAGATGTTGTGTTTGAGTTCTTGATAAGCCATTAAAACAGTAAAATACGTGTCTCCTATTCACCAAAACATACCCATCTGTTATGGAAAAAGAAAGTATTCCAAAAGTAATCTGCCACCGGTACCGGCGGGGATTGGTGTTAGCTTCTGATGCACAGAAGAAAAATCTGGCCCACCCTATTTTTTACAGGCCCACCCTAAAGTACGCTACTGGGGACAGCTACTGGTTTATGACTCGGCAGACTAGAAACACAAAATATACATAATCAGCCAAAAAACAACATCAAACAGACATACATGCCATTGTAGATAGAAATCTAAGACACATACAAATCAGTATCTCCAGACAGACACAAGGTGGCAGCATTGGATCATTTAACTGGAATCTACAGCTTCAAATTGAAATGTAGAAATACCATCATCAATGAGATCATAGGAGACATTTTCACACATGCTCTTGTCACAGCAACCAGTCACTTCCTTTCCCAAAGAGTCTGTGACCCCGGTTCCCTTGTGATTTATTTATTCAACTAGATATTTGTACTCTCTTCTGAATGGAAACAAGGACGTATTTTTAGACATGGAAGTATGAGGTTCTGTTTGTAAAGCAGACGTCACTAACTCAAGTGTGACCCGAGGTTTGATCATTGGACTGTACTCTTCAGTAAGAGATGTATCATCACTGAGGATAATGCATTGAGTTAATGATCAGCTGGCAAGAGCAGACACATCTTCACACAGTTTTGACTGTTAATTGTTGTAAATCTGAAAAATGTAGATTGAGAGGAGCAACTGTGCAACCAGCTAGTGATCTACAGTCAACAAGGTTGTGTTTTCTTTGTCATTTCAATAAGTCTGATTGAAACAGATGCATTGTTTGTCTTTTATATACTCAGTCTTGTCATGCTGCACTGCGAACCAGTCATTTCCTATTCAGAGAAACCTACAGACTGTGACCGTTTACCTCACTGTTTTATATTCAATCCTTGAACAAGATAATAGGACTGTCCTCTGAAGGGAAAGAGAGATATCATTTAGACTTAATGGTATGAGGTTCTGTTTTTGAAGTCGTCTAAACAGGGTTGTGTTTTCTCTGTCATTTCAATCAGGCATACAGGCATGAAAACGGGTCAGGGGTGAAAAAGGTGAGAAGGATATTATCCCTCTAGGGGGGTCCGGGGGCATGCTCCCCCGGAAGAAAATGTTGAATATTCCATATTTTAAAGCATCAATCTGATGCATTTTTTTGCCAACCTGGGGAGAGCTGGAGAAACTTAACTTCAGCCATGAGTCAAAAATATTATGGCCTCCTTACTAGTATTATCAGGGATGCAAACTCATCAGGTATGGAAAAGGTGACAAGGACCCGAGCCCCCCGACCCCACGGAATATCGGCTTTAAAATGAGGAATAACAGGATTTTAGCAGTCAGAACAACTAAAGCAGCAGTTAGTAATAACAGAAACGCTAAAGAGTCACATCTAATAGAAATATATAAAAGCATTTATTTTAATTGTGTAGCAGTCAGTTTATAATTTTGGCAGCACTGTTGAGCATTTTGAAAATCTATTGTCATGCCTCTGTGCAAGGCTTAGTCTTTCTATCTTTATGGCATCTGGTGTAAAGTAACTAAATTCATAAACTCAAGTACTATAGCCTACTTGGGTACAATTTTGAGATACTTGTACTTTATTTAAGTATTTCAATGTTTTGCTACTTTGTTCTTCTTCTCCTCTACAGTTCAGAGGTAAATGGTGTACTTTGACTCCACTACATGTATTAATACCTTTAGTTACTTTACAGATGTGGATGAATGATGTGAAATATAATCAAGTGTTGAATCAGACTTTAGTTCCACCTGGAGTAAATCCACCAGCTACCCTGCAGTATACAAAGTCATTCAAACTAGCTGCACCTTCACCAGCTTTGAGAACACTTTCATGATCAATCATTATAAAACATATCATATATATTATTCTGAAATGGACCAATCTGCACAACGACTACTTTTACTGTCGCTACTTTCACTATATTTTGATGATAATATTGTTCTACTTTCACTTGAGGAACATTTTGAATGCAGTACTTTTACTAACAGAGTATTCCTACACTCTGGTACTTCTACTTTTACTCAAGTACAAGACCTGAGTACTTCTACTTTTACTCAAGTACAAGATCTGAGTATTTCTGCTTTTAATCAAGTACAAGATCTGAGTACTTCTACTTTTAATCAAGTACAAGATCTGAGTGCTTCTACTTTTACTCAAGTACAATATCTATACTTATACCACCTCCGTGTATAGCCTATGAAAAAAAAACTATTAGAAAACGAAGGCTAAAGCTAACGTTAGCAGATAGTGACAATGTATGCTAGCTAGCTAGCTCAACGATAATATTGCGACAGAAAAACTTTTCAGTGCACATCACGCTCTGCGCTCCGACAGCTTGAAATGTCACCTCTTTTGTGACATATTCTAACACTTTTAAGTGCAAGGGAACATGATTAAAAAGTGACCGTTAAGCTGTTAGCTAGGCTGCACCGCTTTTAAAATCTATCAAAGTATACAGTTGGTAACAGGGAAATCAAAAATACACATCAACTTTTGTATTTCAGAGACCGTTTGTGTTTAATATGTTAATATTTAAGAAACTTACCATAAAATAGCAGGATGGCACAGGAAAGTGATAACAAGCGGCTCTACTGTCATCCAGATCTCAGAGTCACAGAATCCAAATGGCACATGTCCCCGGTCGTACAGCGCATGTGCTGAGAAAGTACGGCAAGTACTTTGGGACAATCAGCGCGTTTTAAATAACTTTACCATTTAAATACAACACAAAATGGTAATGTAATCCCAAAACTTTGAACTTTTACATAAATGCAATTAAAGTCTCTTGATTTAATTGTAAAAAGTGCATTTACTTAGTAGTTTCAACATAGAAAAAGCAATTAATGCAAACAACATGCATATTTCATTTCTTAGAGTGCATGTTTGTTAACATTCCAAGACATCTTTGAGAATTTTCTTTGTAATTTCAGGCATAGATTGACTTTCTGTTGTTTACACGTTCTTAACTTGATCCAATGGATACATTCATTTCCTATTTAGTCACAGCCTTTGACTTTTAAGGTTCCTGCGTATTATGACATTACACTCGTTCTGAAAACAGAGCATTAGAAAGAAAGAAATACGAAAGTGTGAACTTCTCTATGTGAAGATGATACAGCCTGCAAGAGTTATATATCTGTTATATATATATCCATCCATCCATCTTCTCCCGCTTATCCGTGGTCGGGTCTCGGGGGTAGCAGTTCCAGCAGAGAGCCCCAAACTTTCTTTTCCCTGGCGACATCAACCAGCTCTGACTGGGGGATCCCAAGGCGCTCCCAGGCCAGCGAAGAGATATAATCCCTCCACCTGGTCCTAGGTCTACCCCTTGGTCTCTTCCCAGCTGGACGTGCCTGGAACACCTCCCTAGGGAGGCGCCCAGGTGGCCTCCTAACTAGGTGCCCGAACCACCTCAACTGGCTCCTTTCGACGCGAAGGAGGAGCGGCTCAACTCCGAGTCCTTCCCTGATGACCGAACTTCTCACCTTATCCCTAAGGGAGACACCAGCCACCCTGCGGAGAAAACCCATCTCGGCCGCTTGTATCCTCGATCTCGTTCTTTCGGTCATGACCCATCCTTCATGATCATAGGTGAGGGTACAGTAGGAACGAAAATGGCCCGGTAGACAGAGAGCTTTGCCTTCTGGCTCAGCTCCCTTTTCGTCACAACGGTGCGGTAAAGCGACTGCAGTACCGCTCCCGCCGCTCCGATTCTCCGGCCCATCTCACGCTCCATTGTTCCCTCACTCGAAAACAAGACCCCGAGATACTTGAACTCCTTCACTTGGGGTAAGGACTCATTCCCTACTTGGAGTGGACAGTCCATCGGTTTCCTGCTGAGAACCATGGCCTCAGATTTGGAGGTGCTGATCCTCATCCCAGCCGCTTCACACTCGGTTGCGAACCGATCCAGTGAGTGCTGAAGGTCGCAGACCGATGAAGCCATTAGAACCACATCATCTGCAAAAAGCAGTGGTGCAATCCTTAGTCCACCGAACTGCAGACCCCCTCCCCCATGACTACGCCTCGAAATCCGATCCATGTATATTACAAACAGGATTGGTGACAAAGCGCAGCCCTGGCGGAGGCCAACCCTCACCGGAAATGGGTCCGACTTACTGCAGAGGACCCGGACACAGCTCTCGCTTTGGGAGTACAGAGATTGGATGGCCCTGAGTAGAGACCCCCTCACCCCATACTCCCGCAGCACCTCCCACAGTAACTCCCTGGGAACTCGGTCATACGCCTTCTCCAAGTCTACAAAACACATGTAGACCGGATAAGCGTACTCCCAGGCCCCCTCCAGGATCCTTGCGAGAGTAAAAAGCTGATCCGTTGTTCCACGACCAGGACGGAATCCGCATTGTTCCTCCTCAATCTGAGGTTCGACAATCGGCCTAATCCTCCTTTCGAGTACCTTAGAGTAATATATATATCTGTTATATATATATATATATATTATATTATTTCGTCAGACCATGTTTGTTAACATCCCTAGAAATCTTTGAGTATCTCTGCCTTTTCGACCCAACAGCAGAAAAGTTATGGATGCCAACATGTGAAGAGTGTGTATCTTTGTTCTCATGAAAATTGAAATGGTGTGGCATGTGTCAAATATGTAGCTAATAATTAGCGACAACATTTTGTTGTATCATTAAATATATGTCGTAAAATAAGTTTAAATTGTTTTATTTTGTCTAAATAAAGTGAACATGTTTACAACAAAACTCCATCTAAGTCCATCAGACTTGATTCATCTTTCAACCTGTTACTATTACCAGCATAATGTTAATAAACCAAGACAAGTTTATGACCTTAGTTAAATAAAAAGGAAGTACTCGGATCTTAAAGCACGTCACAGTAGAGGAACAAAATGCAGATATGAAACCTGAAAATGAGCGTATAGTCAGTGCTTGAATTGGAATGAAAAAGGTGCCAGTACTCTAAAATCAGCAACTTTTTCAAGTCAATTTTATATATACAGCCCACAAACAAGAATTTGGCTACTATAATGCTGGTGGGTTTGTCTCTTTACTACTGTATATTTTAGAAAGGTTCACTGTACTTAACATTTTTTATGATAGGCAGCGGATATGGCTAAAGCTCAGTAAGGTCAATATTAACTGAAAATATAGCAATCAAAGTCTAGATCTTCTGCTGAAGACACATGAAGCAGAGACCTTTCAGGTGAGAGCCCCTCTGGTGGTGTTCAACATTAATGACAAGGAAACAAAGCTCTGGTCAGAAGCATTTTTTATAAAAAGCTTTAACAAAATTAAGTATTTCTGTACATTTTGAATGCAATCTAACTTTCCAACTCAGAAAACGAAAAACGAAAAAGTGCCAAAAGTCTTCTCACATGGCTGAGCTGCTTTGCAATATACTTCACCACTGAAGAATACAAATATGTATAAAGTAAACTATGATGCAATCTAACTTTCCAACTCAGAAAAATGATAAAGAGCATGAACAAAGAACATGTAAAAACAAATGCAAAATTTGCACAATCTAAAATGAGAAACTGTAACTGCAAGTAACAAAGTCTGAGCCATGGTAAAGAGTTACATTGAACACCAAGCTGATCAGATAACTCCCTGGTTGGTCTGAAGTCCTTCTATCTCCAGGATCTGTACAAATCGGCACATTATGCCAAAAGTCTTCTCACTGGGTGAGCTGCTTTGCAATATACTTCACATTGTTAGAAAAGGCTCCAGAAGGCCTTGGGGACATCAGTATCAGGGGCTGGAGCTGGACAGGCTCTTTCACCTCACATACTGTTCCGGATTGAACTGTCCTAGTGATGGTCCATTACATTTAATGAAAACCAGGCTGGACAGTCGGCTGACAGAGAGAGCATTCCTTTTTGCAGTAAGGATATCGTTCATGCAGCTGAATGCCCGCTCACACTCACTAGTGGAGACAGCGATGGTTCGGACTGCTTTCAGTAGAGGCTCCATGGCAGCAGGTGTACGGGATGCCCTGGTTTCCTTGTATTCGTGAAAGCCCTGAACAGTCTCTCTTCTGTCCACTTTCAGCACTTCGCACAAACGTAGCACCTCTACGTCCCCATACTGTACGTCTAACTCCTCTTCAGGCCAACTTCCAGGATGGATAAATTTCATGTCCTGGATTAGCTGATTGTCCCGGGCCTCCCGGCCATGTAATGGGATTTCTCTTGTGCTGACATGAGAGGAGGTTGTGGAAGTCATTCTGTGTCTCAGATTCTCTACCATACTGCGGAAAAACTGACCTGCATGAATCTGTACAAGCCTGCCATTCTCACGCAGGGCAACACCCTTGAAGGACTTCTCAGCTAGAGCTGTATGAACTGTAGTCATGTGTGGGCCAGGCATGGTGACCATGGATTCAAAAACTCGTATTTCTCGAGTTAAGAGCCTATCTGCTGTAGGCAGTGTCATCTCTCTTTTTTGGAGTTGCCGAGAGAGGTCGCTGAGCTCTGTGAGCGCATCGTACATCAGTCCCAGATTGCTGACAAACGTTGCAGATGTGAGCACATCATCCAGGCCCTTGTACTTTGCTCTGTCTCTGGAATCCCTGCTCGTGTCGTTTGCAGCATTTGTGAAGTGATCATGAAGCACTCGGTAGTTTTCCCAGACTGCTCTGAGGCTCCTTTCACTTGAAGCCACCCAGCGGATGGACAAAACACGCCCTATCACCAGGAGACGCTGTCCGACTGCTTGCGCACACTGCGCTAACTGCCTCTGATTTTTGGGGGAGGCATGGAACAAGGAATAGAGTTTGTCAAAAAAGATCTGGAAATGATTGAGCCCTGAGACCTCCTTGACCACATCCCCAACTGCCAGCTCTAGACGATGATTGGAGCAGTGCCACACAAACAGGCTTGGGAATTTACTACACAACTGGGTAGCAACGCCTGTTCTCTTCCCTAGCATGACTGAAGCCCCATCACATGCAAAAGAAACGAAACACTGACCTAAAAAGTCCTGTTAAAATCTCTTCCAAGACACTCCATTAACGCCTTTGTGATGTCATCAGCCGTTGTTCCATCCAACTCGATCAGCTCCCAAAAAAACGTTTCGGGCTCAGCATCAGCTAATGCTGAGCGTAGACACACAACAAGCACCGTTTTACCACTAATAGTGGTAGATTCATCGACCAAAACACAGAGTTTTCTTTGGTTTTCTGTAATGTCTTTTGCCATTTTTTTCTTCAGCTCATGAGCTATGTGGTCGATGATTTCGCCACAGGTTTTATTGGAGTGCAAAACCCTGCCCACGTTCAGCCCATTCAGTTTCTGTACATTCAAATCAATTGGCATGTCTGTGAATGGCCGGCTATGTTTGCCAATTGTATGCCGTTCGAAAAACTCTGATAGTGGTGTCTAATTCAGATTTATGCATAGACTGCACTTGATGTTGAATAGTTTCACGTGAAGCAGATGTAAGGATGTCAGCAGCTTTTACATGGGCTTGTGATTCTTTATGTTCTTTGATTTTTTTATCTCAGGCTAGCTTGTTGTTTGCCCTTGTCAACACCGAAATGAGACACTGCACACTCACCCCATTCAGTTGACAGTTTCAGTCCTTGTCCAGTGTGTATTCCCAAAGATTTGACATCTCTGCATATCCGACATCCTAGCTTCTTATCTTTAAGAAGGAGCCATGGGTCTTGCAAAAATATTGCACCTGGTCCGTTGTCCAGCAGTCAGGTGCATCGCTTTGCCCGGTGTTGGTGGTGGCAGTTGCGCCAGCAGCAGCTAACGTTAGAGGCTCTGGAGGAGGCGGCGGAGCTAGTGCTAATGCTAATGCACTAGAACTTGGAGCAGGAGGATCAACCAAAGAAAGCTCCCCATCAGACACAATTTCCAACACAGGCACAGCATTCTCTGTATTTGAAGTTTCTTCCGGCGACAACCGCTGTCTTTTTGCACTTTTATTAATCCACGCTAACATTTTAGAAATGCTAATTTGTGACGTGACTTGCTTTCCTTCTCTCGGGGGCGTGCCTGCTCTGTTCTATCACTCTACATAGCCACCCACTGGGTGGGAGTTGCACTGCATAAACACAACACACGTGCATCTAGGTATGTAAATTGTAAAGCATTAAAACATGGTTTTACTAACAGTTTTCAGTATGTTGTTACTTCGGCATTATTATTATTATTTTGAAACGTGTATTACTATTAAATCACGGTCAAATAGGTTAATTTTGACATAGTCGTTTCCACCACAGTATTTACATGGGGAAGATAAGCCCCGCCCCCTCTCCAGCACGTTCTGTTTGAATGACAGGAGTAAACAGCTGACAGCCGCTGTGAAACTCCAGCGGTTAGAGCGATGAGAATGTCCGTTCGGCACCTCATGACGCATCTACTGAGTACCGGGCGGCTGTATATATATATATGGATGTATAATAAGAACGGCGGGAGAGTGTTGAGTACTGGCACGGTGCATGAGTACCGGAGTACCGCCAGCATGCCGGTACTGAGCAAGAAGTGCCGGTACTCCATGGGTCAGAACCAGAAGTGCCGGTACTGCGTACCGGTGAGTACCGGCCCAATTCCAGCACTGCGTATAGTATGTCCCCTTTAATGTTCTTTAATAGCGTTTGATTTACTGTTTATATTTTCCAGGTGTGGACATATTAACATAACAAATGTTTCTTTGCAAGCCTTCGAACTATATATTAAACCAAATTATAACAACACTTGTTAATCTGTTTTCTTTATCAAATGGTAAATAGACTGTATTTATATATATATATATATATATATATATATAGCGCTTTATCAGGTCTTTACGACCGATCAAAGCTCTTTACATACAAGTCATTCATCCATTCACACAGAGCAGTGCACCTTGCTCTAGGAACTAACATTCACATACCGTTGGCCATCGGGAGCAACTCAGGGGTCCTCCCAATGGCCAGTACCAAGGGCGCCGGAAGCGGGGGGGCCAGGGGGCAATTGGCCCCCCCACTTTTCAGCCCTGCCCCACATTTTCGCAGCAGCAGATTTTTTCAGTCTTTATTTCGAACAGATTAAAAAATAACAAATAAAAAATAACAAATGTGAAAAACAGAATACCGTATTGTTATAATACATTATGTATCCACATTCATGGTAATATTTGTATATTCAACAAAAAAAACTAAAAAAGTCTTCATATTAATAATAATAATAAATCATATGTGTCCGAAAGGGAGTAGGAGGAAGCAAATGCTTATTAATTCCCACCCCTTACTTGATCAATGATTGTCCTTTAAATCATTATGCAAGTTATTCCTACTTAGATTTACATTTATACATACATATACAATAATTTCTCATCTTCAATCACCTTTCTTCCTTCTCATATTTTTCCAAAAAAGTGTTTCTGTACATCCTTTTAAACTGAATGATGCTTGTGCTTTGTTTGAACTCCTGCTCCAAACCATTCCATAAAATCACCCCACAGATTGTTATACTCATACTTCTCAGAGTTGTTCTGACCTTGAGTTGTTTAAAATGTAGATTTCCTCTCAAATTATACCCACCCTCTCTGTTTACGAACAATGTTTTTAATTTCCTAGGAAGTAGATTATGTCTGGCTCTGTACATGATTTGTGCCGTTTTAAATGTAACCAGATCAATGAACTTCAATATGTGTGACTTCAAAAATAATACATTAGTGTGTTCAAGATATCCAACATTATTGATAACTCTTATAGCCCTTTTCTGTAATGTGCATAACGGCTGTAGGTTGGTTTTGTACGTGTTTCCCCAAATCTCCACACAGTAAATCAGATATGGCAATATTAGTGTGTTATATAGAGTATACAATGAGTTATAGTCCAGAATGTATCTGGCTTTTCCCAATATTGCGATAGTTTTAGCCAGTTTTGCTTTTACATGAGTGATATGAGGTTTCCAGCTGATTTTGTGCTCTCAAACCACACCAAGGAACTTCATTTCATATACTCTTTCTATGTGTTATCTAGTATTAATTGTATCTGTGGATTTGTTTTATGTTTTCCAAATAACATAATCTTTGTTTTGCTTATATTTAATGATAATTTGTTTGTGTCAAACCAATGTTTTACTTTAATCATTTCTGCTGTTATCACTTCCATTAGCTCTTTCAAATTGTCACCGTAACAAAAAATATTAGTGTCATCTGCAAATAAAATAAATTTCAATATATTTGATACTCTGCAAATGTCGTTGATGTATATTATGAACAGCTTTGGACCCAACACGGACCCCTGAGGTACTCCACAAGTTATGTTCATGTATTCTGATTTATGTTCACCAATTTCAACAAATTGTTGTCTGTTGCTTAAATAATCTCTCACCCAGTTTAATCCCACCCCTCTGATGCCATACCGTTCCAGTTTTATCAGTAAAATATTGTGATCTATGGTGTCAAATGCTTTTTGTAAGTCTATAAATATTCCCACTGCTTGTTTTTTATTGTCCATGCAGTTTGCTATTTCCTCACTTAATTCTATTAGTGCCATAGATGTTGATCTATCTTTCCTGAATCCATATTGACTGTCGTCCAAAAGCTGATTTCCATGAAACTGTGCAGCGGAAAACTGTACAAATCCTGTTTCAATAATTCCCCTCTACTCTAAAGTCGCATCTAAAACGTGATCTGATCTAGCTGTGTATATTTTGTTATTTTTGATTGTTATATTCAATCTCACTAGCTACAGGCATGTTTGAAGCTTGTGAAGGGAAGATGACAGCTCTCGCCACTCTGCTGTTCCTCAGCGCCGCCCCCCTCCCTCCCGCTGAAATTATGAATGTAAGGTGTATAGTAATCATAGATAACACGGCAGGGTCCGTTACAGTTTGTTTTTATCTGATTTCAAATAAGCAAAGTCTTGGCTTTCAGAATATTAAACTTTGAAGCTTCGGCATAATTACAAGCTGAGAACGGAGTATATTTAACGTCACAGCAGGCAACAACAGCCGGTGTTTCTCGTGAGTGCAGTAATCCAAACGAAAATATCTTCCCTCCGTAGTATTTTGATCATTTGCTCCGCTAATAATCAATCATGATGATTGATGATGAGAAATGATGGATTCCAGAGAAGAGAAAACTTAAAGGCCTTTTCATCAAAATGATGACTCTGTAACAGTCATTATATAATGTGACATATTTTGCTTAATATTTGGAGTACAAAAACAATCCTGATAACATTAGAAAGCTAGGAATCAAAATGTGTCTTCGGGTCAATGCGACTGATTTCGTCACTTTGCATTAGGTAAAATAAAGCAGGCAGACATAACAGGAAGAATATGTACATTTTAAACCAATCAAATAGGATATTGTCACACCATTTAAATGTATCCATGTAAATTACAACCAATAAAAAAGCTTAGATTTGTTTATTTGTTACGTTGTTTACTTTATTTGTTACGTTGTTCTGTGTGTGTCAGCCGTTAACCTAGAAATAATATATACACTTGTAAACATGTCAGAAGAACCAGCGCAGAAGAAAACTAAATACAGTCAATCTAAACTTAAATTTAACAACTGGAAGGTCACATCCCTGACATCCACATCTCCGGAGCCTGGACCTTCATCAATCATAGAAACAGCGAAGCCAGATGAACCCAAAAGCAGCACCTCTGCGCCCGCAGAAACGGTCAAAACCGCCGCCGCCGTCGTTGGACCGAAACAGGCTGGTTCCGACTGCATGGAGGTTTGTTGTCGGGACATTGAGGCGGGTAAAGCTGTACAGCTAACTATCGGAAAAAAGGAGACCGCTAGTAGATTATTTGGGCAAAGAGAAGGTACTTCAACGCAGAATGGTACAAAAACAGAGTGGTTAATTCTTTGAAAAACCACTAAACGATAGTGATAAATTGCGATGTTAACAACCTCATGATAACCTCATATTTTTTTAACTTAGGATCATACCTGTGTTTAGTCTAGAAAAAGGTAAATGTGTGCATTTTATTATAAAGTTGTGTATATTTACAGACTGTTGCAAAAACTAAGAAGCTTATAAACATCAGGTTTAAAACTAAAAGAGCTTTACAAAAAAGTAACACAATTAAAGATGTTTGGAGTTTTATTTGAGTTATTCATTTACATTTGTTGTCAAAGAGATGCTGATTTGAAACTGTTGTTAGACCTACATACAGTTACGCATTTCCTGTTTCTGCCAGAGAGAGGGGAGTTTGTCCCAAAGCTTGCTGCTGTATTTACTCCCTCCATCTGACAGGAGGGAGCCTCATGTGTCACTCCACGGAGTTCACTCCGTCACGGAGGGGGAGTGTGTAGGTGTAGGGCGTGGTTTGGGATTGGGCCATACGCACTTTTTTTGCCCCCCCCCCCCCACTTCTAAAATGAATCCGGCGCGCCTGGCCAGTACACACGCACACACACACACACACACACACACACACACACACACACACACACACACACACACACACACACACACACACACACACACACACAGCAGCCACCTATTTGCTACAAATTTAAATATGAAAAGGTTCAACTACGCACACACACATCATCTCGGCTCGCGCAGCACGCTCACAGGCATAGATTGCGCACCGTGGCGGTGAAGTGCAGGCATATTGTCATTCAAGAGATGCGTAGTTCTTTTGGAAAACATGTTTTTCTTTTAGCCTATTTACCTCGTTGACGTCAATAATACTCATTACATTGACACATGCATTATTTGTGATTAAAATAATGGTTGTTGGTAATGTATTGGCGACCCCCACAGATGTATGATTTCACTGCGTCCTTATGGGAGCTCAGCTCCCATTGGCTCCCACATAACTCAAACCCTGACAGACACACATGAGCACAACTCCCCTCACCAGCTCTCCCATTTTTTCCCTTTAACCTGTGGGGTTTTCCTCCGGACGTTTTTCCTTGTACGATGTGAGGGTCTAAGGTCAGAGGGTGTCGTTTTTTCATACTGATATTCTGCACAAATTGTGCTGTTGTATTTACTGTATAGTGTCCTTACTGTATGGTAATTATTATATGTACAGCACTTTGGCTGGACCAAAAATTGTTTAAAAATGTGCTATATAAATAAAACCTGATTTGATTTGTTTGGCAGAAACATCATCAGATCATGGAAAACACCTCTGCATTTTAGCCATAACAAAGAATGTGGAAAAAACACAATATAAGGAAAGATATTTATTAAAGCAAACTCAACTTAACCAAAGAGCTACCACGGGGTCAGTAAAATCAGTAGTGTAGGCTTCCACAGCTTCAGTTCAACTTAACTAAAATGTTTGGTCCCTGAGGCAACTGTGTGATGATAATTGGAAATAAAAAGAAAACCATTTGAATCCTTACTCTTTTAATATAGTCCTTAAATAAAATAAATACAAAAATAAATGCTACATGTAATTGGACATAAACGTTTTGAGTTTCTCTGTTGTGACAGCAGAAATGGTCTAAGATTTATAACGAAAATGATCTGATATCAGTGCTTTTTCATAATTTATCCATCAATAACAGAACCAGCTGCATAGAATCACTAATGCTATGTAACCCAATGAAAGATAAGTAGCCGTGGGTTCTCAAAGTGCACTCACTGGTGCCCCAGAGAGTTTTCCAGCTTCCACAACTTTGATACCACATGTGCAATTTTCATTACTAAGTATAATATTTGTGTATTTTTGGCATTATCAATCTTACAACTCTGATTTAGTAAAGCGAAAAAAGGAAATATCAGAGACATGTTCTCCCTAAACATAACACTGCTAAATATTATGTCAAAACAGAAAAAGAGCAAGAACTATTTAGCTTTAAAAACATCTGGACACGACTGGGTTTGGCTTTAGCTGGAATGTAGTAGGAATACTGAGAGAGAAAACAGAGTTTATAGTAGTAGATATTTAGCATTGTGTATGTTGACATCTGTCTCACGAGAGTTTGCTTGCACCATATTATTTGTGTAAAGAAAATCACAAATAATTTACACGATTGTCGTGAGCTGATTAAATTCATAGAGCGAAGACAACAGCATAGAAATATATAGTATGCAAGCCGTGTTTCTTCATACAGTTAAGGCACTGGAGTGTTGTGGTGCAGCAACCTTCTCAAAAACGAATTGGCCTTAAGAGATACTTTTACAAAAATGTCATATAAAAGTTAAAAAACCCTGATGTTCCTAAACTATTACACAGGCAGTCGTTGCTCCCGCTCTCAGAAGTGCACCTGCAGCATACCAACAACAAGAACAGAGCATTAGAAAACATGTCAGATTATGGCAGAGAAACTCATGAAAACAAATAGATGATTTTAAATACCTGATTATGATCTCTGTAACAGAAGGCGAGAAGCAGCAGCAGCAGCGGCACAAGAACAAAGAGGATACCAGATCCCATCAACATCGAGTGGTGGCGGGGAGTCACTGTCAAGAGATGAGTGTTGTTTGACAGTTAATCCACCAACAGGCAACATTTATATTTCAATGTCCAATACATCATTAAATGTAACATCACGTAGGCTACTTAATATTAAAAACACTTAAGTAGCCTACAAGTAAAACTACAGATTTTTTCAAACGTATTCAAAAAAGGTTTAGGGTTACTACGCAAAGATTTGACTTTGTGAGATGACTGTAACTTCAACCCACGCTAGGATTTATGAATGAAAATAGATTTGAGGCCAACACCCGTGACCAAATAATTGTCATTTCACCGCTATATTGAGTCAACAAGAAGTCATGAAATATTATGTAACTTTACAACAACAGTTTCTCAGGTTTCACAAACAGTGTGAGAGAACGTCATAGATTTCATTCACACTTAATGCCTTTCTGCTCAGTTCAAAACAATGTTTATACCTGAATCTTATCTCTTTTTTCAGATAACTGTTATCAGATGCTTGTAATGTGGTATATATTCTTGCGTCAGGTTAAAGAGTGTTGCAAATATAGCATTAACAGCCACAACAATGGAAGGCATTAAGCATTATTTAGTCTGGGGCATGGACATGTCCCGACATGTCCCGACATGTCTCGACATGTCTCGACATGTCTGGTTGCAATACTTGAGTTAAAGGGGCCCTATTATACTTTTGGGGGGTTCTGCTTACTGTAGTGTGTACATAGGTTTCTGTGCATGTAAATGGTCTGCAAAGGCCTAAATCCCAGGTTGCTTATGAGTGATTGTTGTGTGAATGGATGACTACTGAGTGAGAAATTACTCATCTTATTTAGAGTGCAGTTAGGTGGAGCAGTCAAATCTATTCTTTAGACCAGCTTCTTCTACATATACATATCTCTTAGTTTTGTCTTTTGGTTTTCCCGATACCATTTTACATATTAACTTATCATGTTATTTTGAAGAAACAATAAAGTTTGTACCGTTGTCGTTAGCAGACTTTGTAGGGGCATTCTTCATCTCTTGTTGATCACCTACACCTTGTAACAGAGGACAGGAATATTTAGATGCAGCACACAAGTGTTGCATTCAAATGTATTTCATTTATTGTAGTGCCTTACTTTCTTTCCTGCTGCAGTCCGCTGTAAAAAGAAGATATTGTTATGACAGAACATTGCGGGAAATACATTTAAAGATTGAACTTTAGACTAAAGCATGTTTTAAAATGTCAGTAGTTTGTAAATATACACAAATACCCTTTAGATATGACACAAAGTCTGACAGGTGATGAGACTTACCGGTGCAGGATGCTGTGTTTTGTTCCGTCTAAGAAAATAAAAGGTAATTAGTAGGGCCGGGACTTTAACGCGTTAATTAAGATTAATTAATTACACAAAAATTAACGCGTTAAAAAAATTAACGCATTTTAATCGCACTTTAATCGCACTTATTTTTGCACAGCGGAACGTTTCTCACTGGATGAGTTTCAGGCGTACCGATTATACTGGAGCACCAACTAACGTTCATGACTTCAGCATGGGACTTCAAACAACAACAAACCACGGTGAACAATAGTCAAACATGAACGAACAAGCTGATGAGACCGCTTTGGTCGGCCCCGTGGATGGGAAATGTTGTTTTAAAAAACGGACGGATGGAAGCGTCGATAAGAGCACGGTTGTATGCAAATTATGCAAAAAATAATTTGCATATCACCGCAGCACATCAAGCCTAAAATATCACCTAAATGCAAAGCATGTAGCAGCTAGCGTGGACGTTAGCCCGACTCCGAGTACAAGGAACCACACCCTGACCCAACCCACACTCAACCAGATAACTGGTTTCAGGGCCAGGATAAGTAAGTCCACGTCTGAGAAAATAACCAACTCCCTGGCTCACTGGATTGCACTCGACTGTAGACCACTTAGAGTGGTTGAAGATAAGGGGCTGCAAAAGGTACTCCAGATTATATCGTCTGACGCAACATATGAGCTGCCATGCAGAAAGACAGTGACAAAAAGAATCCAGCAGCTTTATGACAATGAAAAGGAAGATAAAGAGAATTTATTGGAGAAAGCCGAATGTGTTGCCCTGACTGGGGATCATTGGACCTCGGTAAGCAATTCAAATTACCTCGGTGTGACGGCACACTTTATTGACATCAAGTGGCGTCTTCACTCATTTGCCTTGACCATCCAGAAGACCACCACTAGGCACTTTGCTGAAAACGTGGCAGAAGATTTTGAGTCTGTGGCAGAGGCCTGGGAAGTCACACAAAAAGTCACCACAATCGGAACAGACAGTGCCCGAACCATGATCGCTGCAATGAGACTGCTCACATTCCAGCACATGCCGTGTGTTGCTCACGTGTTGCAAAGGACCATCACAGTTTGCCTTGCTGACAGCGGGTTCACAGGCACATTGGCAAGATGTCGTAAGATAGAGGGGCATTTTAAACACAGCCCCTCAAACACAGAGGAACTGCACAAGGAGCAAACAGAACTAGAACAAGACAAAGAGCCACTGATACAGGATGTTTCCACAAGGTGGAATTCAACACTGTTTATGATCTCTCGTCTGCTGAAGAACCAAGAGGCTGTGAAGGCTACTCTAGCCAAACAGAAGCACAATCTCACCATGTTGACTACAGCAGAGTGGGACAGACTGCAGAGGCTCGAGACCCTCCTTAAACCATGCAGGTAAACACCCACCAACTGTTTTATTAATGGGATTAATTCATCATTGCTGTCCCTTGAAAAACGTTGTGAATTGACTATGATTGTGCAGTATAAATTAAATTGCTTTTCCAAAATGTATTGTACTGAATATCAATATCACTATGACTATAGTATAAAGTTGCTACTGTTTTTAATCTACTATTAATTGGTACAATAATAAATCACTTTCCTAAACTATCCACTGCAGATATGTGACTGAGCTCCTTGGGGGTGAGACTTATGTCTCGTGCTCTGTTGTGTTACCTGCTCTCCGCCACCTGACCCGCATCATGGAGGTCTCAGATGACGACCCAGCCTATGTGGTGAGGTTCAAGGCTGCCTTTAAAAAGGACCTGTCTCAACGCCAAGATGCACTCAACCATGGATGGCTCAGGGTGGCTACAGCACTCGACCCGCGCTTTAAGGTAACATGTGTAATGGTCTTCTTTGTTTTTCTCTTTTCTTGCTTTTTGACCTCCTTTCCCCTGCCCCCCCCTCTTTTCCCCTCCCCCCTCTTTCTTTCTATGGAATAACAATATGATGGGAACCATGTACGAAAATGAATTTCACCCACCTTTTTACTCTGTAAATCTGTGATGTGACAATAAACCTGATTCTGATTCTGATTCTAAGGACCTAAAGTGTCTACCAAGAGGAGAGCGAGGAGGGGTGTGGACCAGCGTTGAGGCACTGCTGCAAAAAGAACCAGACAGAGCCACTCCAGAACCCACAGAGGAGCCAGCAAGGAAGAGGAGCTTCTTGCTGTTTAATTCAGACTCTGAATCAGAGGATGAAGAGGGGCCCAACAGGGCTCTGGGCCGCTACAGGGCAGAGCCCACCATCAGTGAGACAGACTGCCCACTGCAGTGGTGGTCCACTCATGAGGGGACCCATCCACAGCTTTCTGACCTGGCCCGCAAGTATCTGGGCAGCCCTGCCACTTCTGTCCCTTGCGAGAGACTTTTCTCACTGGCAGGTAACATAGTTCAAAAGAAGAGGGCAGCCTTGAGCTCTGAAAATGTGAACAGGCTAGTTTGTCTCAGCAACTGGCTGAAAGAGAAGCAGAATAAGTAGTCTTAGAGGTATCCTGAGGCCAATGGGCTTGTTACTGAAATGTTGATCAAACAGTGGCCTATGCAACAGAGATTTTATTTTTCATCAGGATATTGGAAGAATAGGAGGGATTGAGGTCAATCACTGGCACTTTTTTATTTTATTTTAAATGGTACACTTGATGTTGAACTATTTATTATGTTGTTGGTGCAACTGGCACTTTATGTTGAACTGTTTATTGTTTTGGCCAAGGTTATTGAGATAGTTGGACTGAAATTGATTAGATTTTTTAAATCAACAAAGTCTGTTATGGCCTCTGAAGCAAGAGAGATGTTTTCGAATAGTCAGGGTTTCCAATGTTCTAAATGTACTAGAAAGTATTGTGTTTTACTTAAAAAAGTACCACCTTGAAAAAAAATAAACAATGTTTTGTTGCTTAAGCTTATGTATTCAGTCATTATTCAATGGTATATAAAATCCATGTGAAAATTGCTTCTCACTGTTCTCAGGTCAAACATGTATATTTGATTAAAAATGCGATTAATTTCGATTAATTAATTACAAAGCCTCTAATTAATTAGATTAATTTTTTTAATCGAGTCCCAGCTCTAGTAATTAGTTCTCAGTTTAAGTACTTATGCTGAAACAGTCATAACAATACAGTGCTCCAATGTGTCATGTAAACATGATGCATCAACACATAATTCAGAGTATTTAACTCTACTTTGCATACTTAATGAGATGTGTGTGCATTTAATGGTTTTAGAGTGTAATACCTCAGAGAGGCAGGTGCATGAGAAGTGCAGCTGGTTGTGGCAGACTTCTAAAGGAAAAGTCCACTTGCTTTGCTCCTTCATTTCATTTTCCAAATTGTCAATTTTCAGATTGTTCCCCTTTATATGGAAGAAAACAAAAACATGGCAGCTTTACAAACAACTTCAAAATGACTGTTCATATAAAAAACTCTTGACTTTGGGCACATATCTTTCCATTACATGAATCCAGAAAAAAGATTCAAAATCTTTTATCTACCCGCTCTCTATGCTATGTTTATTTAAGTGGTCAACTTTATTTAAAGAGGCACTCTGTGTTATATAATAATATTATTATATCATATATTATTATATAATATTATATAATTATTATTATAATCCCTATTCAGCAAAATCTAGGTGTAATGTTAAGGTGTTTAGATTAGATTAGATTAGATTAGATTGGATAGAACTTTATTAATCCCGAAGGAAAATCTTTTTGCCAGGTTGCTCCAAAATACAGATACATCTTAATAAAAGTATGCAATATACAATAGCTCAATATACAATATACAAAGTTGAACGTATTACAGTGCCCCAGTAGAGAATAGTTAGCAGCCTGGGACAGTGACAAGTCATTTGGTGACAAGTCATATTGCACATTCAAGTAAAACACTAAATCTCAAATACTAAAAACAACTAATACTAATTGCTAATTTCTCATCGTACTAAATAAAATTAGGTTAAATATTAAAATAGCAAATGTTATGAGATTATGACATTAGCCTAATATTGCACATGGTGTTATAGTTTAATTATCCTTCCTGAAGAAGGAGGAGGAGTTATAAAGTGTGATGGCCACAGGAAGAAAAGACCTCCTGTGGCGTTCTGTGGTGCTCCTCGGTGCTCGCAGTCTACTGCTAAAGGTGGCATGCATGGGGTGAGACTGTGTGATTGATTGCTGGGTCGTACAGAGGGAAATACACACAGTATGCATGATGATGCTATTCATTAGGGGGGAAGGGAGGAGGGCATCTGCTTCTGCAGCTCAGCAGAGCGTTGAGGAAAGGGGGGGAGACAAAGAGAACTGGGGCAGCAGAGAAACAGTGTCAGGAGAACTTTGTGACTTTGTGCACCACCGGAGTGATCATATTGCATTGTGCCATATTTCACATTGGGACACACTTGTGCACTCAAAACAGCAGATGTACGAACAGAAGTACACAGGTATACCATCAATAATGGCGGAAGTATATTCAGTATGTTCAATAGAGTTTTGCAGAGGGATGGTTTTAACATAGGAAACATGTGTCATGTCAGAGAAAAAAAAACTCTGATTAGAGATGAGCTATCTGGGCTTGTCTTACTCACATTGGGATGCGACCAATAGCAAATGCAGTTGGTTGCATTGTCCTTTCGGACAATGTACGTGGGCAAGCCATCCAACTCTTCGACTGTGCAGTGAAGTTCCTTGGCGCTGCAACGCTTTTGGAGGAGGACTGGGAAAGACAGAGAAAAAGACAAATGCATTACAAATAAAATAACTTTGAATGAAAAAAATGTAATGCTGTAGGTTTTCAATAATGAGCCAAAATACAAAATACTTGTAATGTACATTATTTGCCAATGAAATGACTTGCTGTACTGCCAGGTATCTAATCAAGTACTTCTTAATTCATTAGTCAATTACATTTTTGGATGAATAACATGATCCTGAAAGTTACTAGCTAAAATTATTAAATACATGTGGGGGAGTATACAGGTGTATGGGTGTGGCTCAGTGGCTGGTTCAATACGGTCAGCATGCTGCTGAGTTCTTGGGACTCACTCCTGTGGGGATTGCCCAACTCGCTTTGGGTAAAAGCATCTATACCAAGTGACATGTCATCTAACCTAAAACATGTAGAAGAGTGGAAGTAGAGGTAGCACAACAAAAGTATTCAATGACAAAATAAGACTCAAGTTGAAGAATTGTACTTTCCACCACTGCTGATTTTCAAACGTTATTGTTTTAGTGATTTTTGTTCTACTTTTTCGGCGTCAGCGTGGGGATTACCAAGCAAACTGACTACACGTGCAAACTGGAGGACAATACAGGGGCTAAACCTGCAGAAAACTACTTTAAACATGTCGATACGCAAGCAAATAAGAGACGAGCACCCCGACAAAGTTGTAATCTTCACGGTATAGGCTAGGATTTACACATTTACGATAGCTTTGAGGAGTAGCAGGAGAGCGTTGATTTCCTCATCAAAGAGCTGTCATTGCGTCATGCATTAAAGAGGCATTTTAAATCATCTGTGCTAATTACAACCATATTTCACTTCACTTTCTCATTGGATAACATAACCTCTGCTGTAATGTTGTTATTACAGACTTATAAACCAACCACAGTCTCATTCATGAACTCAAGGCATTATACCGCTGCACTTATGGCGTCTGCCACAAATGAGTAGCAGTTATGTAGCGTTTACCATGTGGTGTTAACGCCCTGTGGTGTAGAAATACCGATGCAAGTAATAATAACTACTGTTAATGCTATGCAGAAAAAACGTTTGATACTTACATGTGTAGACAATCAACAGGTGCACGATCTGCATGGCCATCCCCACGTCGCTGCGCATCTCTGAAAATAACACACGCAATACTTATTATCCAGCAGCGAAACGGCGTTTATTCGTCTTCGTGGGGTCATACAGGACCAAGGCGCTGGGTGATGCCAGGGTGATGCCATCAGGTGTCACGTGACAGCGTTACGATAAATTGACCCCCCTTAAAGTTAAGAATGGTGACCGCACCCTTACCCAAAAGTAACAGACTGTTAAAAAAAAAAAAAAACAGGACCTCTAAGCTATGTTCTCTAACGATACTACTAATTACATTGCATTTCAGTTATCCAGAAGAAGAAAAAGATACCCAAAACTACTTAAAACAAGTTCCATCAATATACCCAGATTTTTGCTAAATTGAAATGCAAGTGCAGCCACGCAGTTCAATTCCACTTACTATTGAAGACGGAAGCGTCCCTCGCAGTAAAGAGCCGGAGGGGTTATGATTGTCACTGTCTGTGCACTAGGCTGGTCTGAATCTGCTGAGTCAGGGGGGGCATATGCATAAAGGGATGGGATTGTCTTTATGGCTGGGTTTTAGGATCAAGGAGGAGCATACACTTATGATAAGTAAAACAGTGTACATATTAGGATTTAGTGCGAACCAGTTCATAAAACTAACCAACCAAAGAGCCCACATGACTTTTGTTATCAGGGGGAAAATGTACATCATTTGAATGACACGAAGAAGAAGAAGAAGAAGAAGAAGAAGAAGAAGAAGAAGAAGAAGAAGAAGAAGAAGAAGAAGAAGAAGAAGAAGAAGAAGAAGAAGAAGAAGCTACAACATGCAAAATAAATAAAAACCTATAATCACCCTTTATGTGTCAATATGTCGGCTCACATACCTCCCTCTATCTTCACTTCCTCTTTGTTTTCATTTCACCACGGAGCAATTCCCCGGCCCTGATTCTCTTTGAATTACCTGCAGCTGAAGACGAGCTGCACATCCTTGTTTCCTTTGTCCCGTCCATTTGTATTTCTGAGTGTGTTTATTTACCGTCATGCTCTCTCTTTGATCTCCAACAACATTCAATCTGTATTCTCACAATGATATCATTAAATCTCATTATTTATATTTTAGCATGGTCATATGTTTAATCTGTAAAATCTACTGAGACAAACGTGTTTTGTGATATTGGGCTATATTAATAAACTTTGATTTGATTTTATAAAGCATTAAGCTTATTTCCTTTTCTCTCTTTCTAGGTTTCAGGCTGCTTCACTTTTTGATTACATTGTATCCCAAATGTACGCAAAACCACATTGTGTACACTAATGTGGTTGTGTGTCCTAAAGTTTTCTCAAAGAAAGTAGGGACATCTACTGGTTTATGACTCGGCAGACTAGAAACAGAGCAAAGGTCACACTTGTATACACATTATATCTATTAGACACAAGGTGGGAGCATTGGATCATTTACTTCAAATGGAATTGTAAGAGAAATACAATCACTAGAGGGCAATGAGATCATATAAGACTTTTTCACACACAGTTTTGACGGATTATTGTTTTAATCTGAAAACTGTAGGTTGACAGGAGCAAATGTGCAACCATAGTGATCTACAGTCAACAAAGTTGTTTTTCTTTGTTAATTCAATACATCTGATCAAAATAGATGCATTGTCTGGGGCGAAGCCTGCGAGGTAGTTCAGGCAGTCAACTCGAGCACCAATGATACACACGTAACGCACCTCATCCCTTTTAGAACCAACCAACACACATGTGTTTTAAACATTTAAATACTTAAGTAAAGTACAAGTATCTCAAAATTGTACCCAAGTATAGTACTTGTTGAGTTTATGAACTTAATTACACCAGTGGCTATAAAGATAGAAAGACTAAGCCTTGAACAGAGGCATGAAAATACATTTTCAAAATGCACAGCAGTGCTGCCAAAATTATAAACTGACTGCTACACAATTAAAATAAATGCTTTTATATATTTCTATTAGATGTGACTCTTTGGCGTTTCTGTTATTATTACAACTGCTGCTTTAGTTGTTCTGAAATCCTCTGTTATTCCTCATTTTAAAGCCGATATTCCGTGGGGTCGGGGGGCTCGGATCCTTGTCACCTTTTTCATACCTGATGAGTTTGCATCCCTGCTGTCTATCTGCTGTCCGTCTGTTTTTGTAATTTGTCTCTTCATCTGTCAATTCCCCTTTTCTTTATTTCTTTCTCTCATTAGGTGAAGTTGAATCTGTCTTCAAGGAGAAGACAGAGGCGGAGATCAAGGGCTACATACGCCAGAAACTCTCCAATTTGGCGAAAATCCTCAAAAGGAAAACATTTATTAAAAATCAATTTGTTCGGCCACGTTAGGCCATTATGTTTGTTCATGCAATATTGTATGTTCTAGTATAAATAAAAAATGTTAATACATGTTGAGTCCATGTATTATTTGTATTTTCCTCAGTCCATGATTTTTATTTGATATAGCCTACCATTGTACATTCTACAGTATCTACAGTTTAGTACACTATATGACACAAATACAAGAACATATGTATTTACCATGGTAATTGTTATGGTGCCAGGGGTAGTGGGTTATCAAGCCCTCCAACAGCCATATGAAATGTTACCATAGTACTCGTACCATAGTATTACCATGGTATATTTACCACAGTATTTTTTGACAGATAGTACCTTCCTGCCTCTGCCTCGCTCATGCTGCCACTGCTGTCTTCACTTGCTATTGCTGCGTTCATGTTGCTCGCCTGCCCCACCACCACCCCAGCTTCCACCTGTAGGCTCGGGGGATAGTTATCTAATCATCACTCAATGAATGTTCTTTGTAAATCTGTGGAGTGATGAGGCCCGAGCCAGAGATGGGGACTCGAGTCTGTGACTCGGACTCGAGTCGCACTTAAATCGCACACACAGAGACTTCAGACTTGACTTGGACTCCTGCTCAAAAGACTTCAGACTCGACTTGGACTCGTGTTTTGGGATTCGTGAACAATCATTGTGTTTTCTATTTTTGGCGTATTAAAGGTGGGGTAGGTAAGTTTGAGAAACCAGCTCGAGATCGCTAGAATTTGAAAATACACAACCGGAGAAAATCTGCCACTTCCTCACAGAGCCCCCCCTCCAACACACACGAACGCGCACATGACCAATGAGGGCACGAGATAAGTTTGTGCCCCGATGGGAGGCTGACAGGCAGGTAGGCCATCCAGTTACTTTAGCCGGGCCGGCTATCGGGATGTTAAGAGCATTCCATGGAATATAACAAAAAGTGTATCTCGAGCCGGTTTCTCAAACTTACCTACCCCACCTTTAACATTAACATCATGGTAACACCATGGCGACCGGAGGCACACCTGCAGCTGTGCCGCTTGTAATTAGGTTCAACTATAAAAACTTCGAACAAAACGCCGGCGGCACCAACAAAAGGAGCGCACACTGCAAAGTCTGCAATATTAAAATCAAGGATGCTGGTGCAACAACGTCAAATTTCATCAGGCACTTGAAAACTCACCCGGAGAGGTCAGTCACATTAACGCATATGGACGGTTAGCAAACATGTTTAGCTCAGCATCAGCTATGTAATGTTAACTTAGCTTGCTACTAGCTTTGTAACTGAATATTTGAAAAGATGAGTGAATGTTTGCTTGTCACACTTGTTTGCGTTGAGTGGCGTTGACATCCAACTCTTGACATGACATAAAAAAGGTCGGTAACGTTAATCATTACGTTCCGCTGCCAGCATCTACTGGCTAACGTTAAACGTAGAAAAATACATAGTTACATACATACATACATACATCTGTCGGTTTATAGGCAGGTTACAGGTTTCTTGTTGACCACGTAACGTTAATGTAGGTTTATCAGGTTACCATTACACTGGGTTTGAGTGAGAGGATAGAGGAATATGTTTATTTATAGTAGACTTAAAAGATGTCATTAGAGACCCAGTGTAATTAAACAATACGGTTGCAGAGGTCAAATTTTAACATTTTTGTCCATTGGCCAAATGGCTAGCCTAGTGAATGTTGAAATGTTACCAGCCACTCAATAGATTGCCATTGTTATTTGTGGCTGGTGCGCGCAACATACAGTACCAGCCACTTGCATGATTTACCAGCATTTGGCTGGTAAATGGTGTTAATGGTAGATATCTCTTTTGGAACAGGTCATGTTTTAATATCACCAGTTCAGTATATTTCAGATAATATTGCAGCAATAGTTTTTTAGTTGCAAATGGCACAGAACAAATGTTTACTTTTAAGTACTTTTAACACAGTTTCCCTGCGGGGGATTAATAAAGTATTTGTGATTCTGATTCTGAAGTGTTTTGCTTATAAGTTGTTTGCATTTAGCTAAAGTGTGATGTTTTTCCTCATATTGCATTGCAATAGCCTGTTTAAAGTGATCATATAACAAACAACTAATCAGTACTGATACTGTATGCTAATAGATATAGGAGTGATAATAATACAGTACATGCTTTGAATTTCTTAGATATAGCTGTGCAGTATTCTTAACAGACTGGATAGCAGCAGACAATAGAAGGCTTATTACAACCAGAAGAGACATGAGACTTTTATTTTTTAGAGACTTGAGACTTGACTTGGACTCGTGACCAAAGACTTGAGACTTGATCAAGTCTCACCCCACAAAGACTTGAGACTTGACTTGGACTCGTGACCAAAGACTTGAGACTTGACTTGGACTTGCAAAAAAAGACTTGTGAACATCTCTGGCCCGAGCCGACGGCAAACTCAAACTATATGCTACTTCTAATAAACATATTAAGAAACACGTGAGTTGTCTGACTGAAATGCTCTTGTCAAAGCAACCAGTCACTTCCTTTTCCAGAGAAAACTCAGTCTGTGACCCGGGTTCCCTCGTCATTTAATTAAAATCGATATTGTGCTCTCTTCTGAATGGAAACAAAGACATATTTTTAGACATGTATGTAGGTACGAGGTTCTGATCAGCTGGCAAGAGCAGACACATTTTCACACCGTTTTGACGGTTAATTGTTGTAAATCTGATAACTAGGTTGAGAGGAGCAACTGTGCAACCAGCTAGTGATCTACAGTCAACAAGGTTGTGTTTTCTTTGTCATTTCAATAAGTCTGATTGAAACAGATGCATTGTTTGTCTTTTATATACTCAGTCTTGTCATGCTGCACTGCGAACCAGTCATTTCCTATTCAGAGAAACCTACAGACCTGTTTACCTCACCGTTTTAAATTCAATCCTTGAACAAGATAATTGGACTGTCCTCTGAAATAAAGGTATTCAAACACAGGCATAGATTGACTTACTGTACATTTTAAATGGTTTACACACGCCTGTATACATTCCTTTCCTATTTAGTCACAGCCTTTGACCTTTAAGGTTCCTGCGTATTATGACATGCTGTATTCTGAAAATGTAGAAATACCTAGAGAGCAATGAAATCATATGAGACATTTTCACAGTACATGCTCTTGTCAGAACTCATTATACTCTACTGTACCAACTGGTTGTTCCTAGAGTTTTTAAAAGTACAATGGGAGCCAGAGGCTTTTCTTATCAAGCTCCACTTTTGTGGAATCAGCTTCCAGTTTGTGTTTGGGCGGCAGACACCCTATCTGTTTTTAAGAGTGCGCTTAAGACCTTCCTTTTCGATAAAGCTTATAGTTAGGGCTGATTAGATTCAGCCCCTAGTTTTGCTGCTATAGGCTGTTACGCCCCACCCTTAAAATTGCCTATGGGGCTAACAAAATTCCACCACTGACCAAAATAGAACACGAAAGACACCTTTAAAATCATCAAATCCATAGGATTTATTATAACCAACACATCAAATGTTTAACTATCCATCCTAGGATGAGAGGCAGAACCACAGCAGTCCCAACACCAGAGGCCTCTCTCTTCTGCTGCTGCACTGGAGCTTTTAAACACTTCCTTCTCCAGGTGCACCTCGTCTGAACCGCGTTACAGCAATGCAGCACACCTGGGTAGAGGAACCAAAGGGAGAAAGAAACTGGGAATACATACAGCCGTAACACCCTTAAAACAATGAATAAATAGAAAACTAACACCATACGTTGAAATTAATGTGGAATTTCAGTGACTTTTATCAAGGCTGTATGTAGGCATAAATTTAAGCACACCAGACTTAATATATCAATGAAATGAATGCATTAGATCAGACAACAGATTAAGGACTGCTGACAAAAGGTGTCAACCTGGGTCAAATGTGGAACAACAAGATATATTCAAACTCTAAAACAGGGCCAACTAAGATGCTGCCACACAGAATGAGCAGCAACCACACGAGTAGCCAAATCAATTAAACAAAATGGCTACCACCATGAGGTGACAAACAAACTACAAAGCCAAACCAAGTTACTGCGTTTACCAACACACAAACCGTAACAGACATGTCCAACACAATGTGGAGTGCAACAGCCACAAACCTAAGGGATCACCACAAGTAGACCAACTACAAAGTTTCTCCCATTCACTAATAGCAGCACTATGATCCAACAAGAGTTAACTGCCACTACCACAACACAAAAATGGATACCATGTGATCTTCTTGTATGTGATCACATACACAAGTGATGGATGCAGGAAACCAGCAACACAAGCTCACTTGACGAACCGGCATGAGCACACCAAACTACTAATTTGCTACAATTAAATACATGACAGCAACAACACACAAGTGACCACCAACAAGTGGACTGCAACAACCACAACACACATGGTCACACTGTAGTAAACTACACACAACGGTTGCCTACTTGCACCTAAGCAACAACCCGAAATTGACCCAACTAATGTGGACTGCAGATACCACCACCTAAAGTCACATACCACAGGTTACAGAACGTGCATGTATTATAGCTCCACAGAGTGACCAAACAAAAAGTCAAAAGTTGCAGTAGTGAGGCACCCCAACCCTGAGATGTTGATGGAGATGGCTAACTAACCTAGCTAGTCTTCAGTGGCTTGCCGAGCTCGAGGCGACTTTAAACGCTGAACTCAGTGCATCACCGAAGACCATAGATATAGCCTAAAGCAATGCACTGAAGCGTACCAAAAATAAGAAAGGCAAAACAAAAGTGGCAAGATCTTCAAACCTGCCCGGTGACTAACTAGTCAGGGTGTTCAACACTGAAATTGCAAGCTGGTGAAACAATTACATGCCCAACTAAACAAACAACCACACATTAACTCAAACAAAATCTCTCCACAAAGCAAACGGCCACTAGATACAGACAAATGCTTACAAATTGACCTCATGGACATTCTATCCCGGACGAGCCCCTATTTGTTACGCCCCACCCTTAAAATGGCCCTATGGGGCTAACAAAATGCCACCACTGACCCAAATAGAACACGAAAGACACCTTTAAAATCATCAAATCCATAGGATTTATTATAACCAACACATCAAATGTTTAACTCATCCTAGGATGAGAGGCAGAACCACAGCAGTCCCCACACCAGAGGCCTCTCTCTTCTGCTGCTGCACTGGAGCTTTTAAGCACTTCCTTCTCCAGGTGCACCTCGTCTGAACCTCGTTACAGCAATGCAGCACACCTGGGTAGAGGAATCAAAGGGAAAAAGAAACAGGGAATACATACAGCCGTAACAAGGCTTAGACTGTCGGGGGACACCTTACTTCTTCCTTCTCTCTGTCTGTACCTGTGTACTCTCATGTTCCGAATAACCTAGCTTCCCCCAAATTTATTTTTGGTGTCTATCTACGCCGGGATCCTGAGTCGTGGCTGATCGTGTTGCTGCGGTCCTGTGTCCTGGATCCTGAATCATGTGTCCTGGATCCTGCATCATGAGTCCTGGGTCCTGTGTCCTGGATCCTGAATCATGTGTCCTGGATCCTGCATCATGAGTCCTGGGTCCTGTGTCCTGGATCCTGGATCCTGAATCATGTGTCCTGGATCCTGCATCATGAGTCCTGGGTCCTGAGTCTTAGATCTGAGTCCTGGATTTCGAGTCGTGGCTGAACCTGTCTCTGCGGTCCTGCCTGACTCTCATCATACTACTTCCCTGATCGGGTTTTTCCTTCTTTGGACGTTTTTCCTTGTACGATGTGAGGGTCTAAGGACAGAGGGTGTCATATTGTCACACTGATATTCTGTACAAACTGTGAAGTCCACTGAGACAAATGTAACATTTGTGATATTGGGCTATATAAATAAACATTGATTGATTGATTGATTGTCATAGCAACGAGTCACTTCCTTTTCCAGACAAAACCCACAGATGTTGGATGTTGGGCCTGAGTGTATATTTTCATAACAAACCCATGACTAAGGTCTGTTCAAACACTGCTACGTGACAGTTCATTAATGCTGCATGCTATTTCAGTAAATTCTTCTCATGATAACTCCGCACTGCTGGCAAAGATGCACTTCCTCCTTTGCCTCAATTGCTCTTACCACCTTTTCCATAAGGCCATCCTGAGGCACATATAAGCTGTTAGACACAGGTTTATCATTTAGTTTGTTTGCTTTATGTACACAGTCAAATCTGGAGTGTTAATTTAACACTCTGAGATAAGGACCATATGGTCACTGGCTCAGTGTTAAAATTGACTCTTTAAGTGTTAAATTAACACGGTCAGGAAGTGGGGGGTGTTAATTTATGTAATTGATTTGTAAATACAAATTTGCACTAATAGGAGGGCAAAAGCCTGGAAAACATTGACTACACTGAAAAACCTGAACCGTTGACTTTAATTAAATGTATTATGTCAACAGATTTCACCTAACTTTATTAGGTTGGTTGAAGGCAATACTATTAAGTTGAACCATGTATTGTTTATTTAAACAAGAGGGGCAGCAGGTGAAATGAATCAGAGAAATTGGCTGGAAAACACATAAACAGTAAGTAAAAGCAGACAAGACACATGGACCAAATACCTTGCAAAACATAACAACACCAGGATAGGACACCTTTTACACTTCTGCTCTTGGGAAATTCCAGTGTCCAACATCGGATTGTCCTACGTACTTTCCCCTTGATACAGTTTGTGTTTTTGTGTGTGTGCTCTTGAACTTGAAATGTTCTGTGGACAAGACTGGACATTTCCCTTTTTGAAAATGAGGAAAAATAGGACATTAATGGAAAACGGATCACATCCCCACCACGGAAAGGCAGTGTTAACTTAGTATGTTAGTCAAAAAGGCCTCATATTTAAAACCTCAATGTAATTTGTTGTAGTAAAAGTGTGTAATAACAGTAGTTGGATATTTTAGTTTCACGGTTCTGGTGTGATTCAAAACCAGTCTTGACACTTTTGCACTAAATATTTTCTCTCTCAGCCTTTGTTTTCCTCTGTAACTTGATCTCATTTGCATATTGTGGTCACTGTGTGTGTGTTTAAGCAAAGATAAGGTGTGATTATCAGCACAGACAGGAGATGTTACAAAATGTGAGGACAGTAGCAACTTCCTGTGAGGTGTTATCTTTAAGTTTTGAGATTATTATAGCATGGATGTCTGCAAACAGCTCCTTTTCAACAACGTTCCTCTTTAAGATAATCTAATCGTTTTTTGAAAACCATCACTCAGACATTAAGAAAACAGTCATATAACATGCAAGAAAAAAAAGCTACAACCACTGAGGAAACCACTACATTGATAATGAAAGGCACGTTATATTTAGTCTTGTCGACACACAGAAAATGAAAGAATAAGATTCCATTATCTCTCACTGAAAAGAAGAAAGCATTAAGATAACACAAACACTTGTATAACTTGCTCTCCAGTTGTCATGGAGTTTAGCTTTGAGTAACCACCTCAAATGAAGCTGTAATAAACAGGAAGGGCCTGAGCCATAGTCATAATCAGAAGAGCAGGGGGTTTTCTTTAGTTGTCTTGCTCACCGTGTTGGGTTATGGCCAATGAAAGATATTGCAGCAGCTAATAGTCAGCAAAATGTCAGAACACACAATAAATCATGACGGAACAATTGTGCATTATTATTGGGTTTCATCTCTTTAGATGTTAGATGTGTTATGTTAATGTGTCCACAGCTGGAGAATGTAAATCAAACGCTCACTGGAATAGACAGAATTTTAACAACATTAATTGTGCAGAATATTTATTCGTAACGTTTTATTTTATCATAATAAAGCTCTCCACTTTATTAGAGATGCCAGGGGTCAATGGTGGAGATTGTTTTGTGGTGACAGCGAGGAGGAAATATAAACAGAGCTTAGAAGTTAAAGGGGCCCTGTTATGCTCATTGTCATGCTCATATCAATATGTAGTGTCTCTACTTTAAAGAGTCCTCTCCTGCTGATGTTCAGGTGTATATCAGTATGTAGTGTCTCTACTTTAAAGAGTCCTCTCCTGCTGATGTTCAGGTGTATATCAGTATGTAGTGTCTCTACTTTAAACAGTCCTCTCCTGCTGATGTTCAGGTGTATATCAGTATGTAGTGTCTCTACTTTAAAGAGTCCTCTCCTGCTGATGTTCAGGTGTATATCAGTATGTAGTGTCTCTACTTTAAAGAGTCCTCTCCTGCTGATGTTCAGGTGTATATCAGTATGTAGTGTCTCTACTTTAAAGAGTACTCTCCTGCTGATGTTCAGGTGTATATCAGTATGTAGTGTCTCTACTTTAAAGAGTCCTCTCCTGCTGAGGTTCAGGTTCATATCAGTATGTAGTGTCTCAACTTTAAAGAGTCCTCTCCTGCTGATGTTCAGGTGTATATCAGTATCAGGGTTTCCGTTAGGATTTTTTCTCGCCGGTCAAATGTCCGGACAGAATTAATTTTACCGGACAAATTTGAAATTTACCGGTCATGTTTCAATAAGAATAATAAGAATTGTGTAGCAGAGTTTCCGTTAGCAGGTAATTACCGGACTAGGACCGGATGCTGATGTTTAAAAGTCAGTTAATGGGAGTCATTTTTATATTGCTTCAGTTTATAATCGTAACAGATCGAAAAATTCAGATTAATTTTTCAATAAATGATTCCACAAACAACATAATTATTACATTCAAAGAAACTACTTGTAGTAGATGAAGTACATTATTCAAAAGTTTAAATTAACTTTGAATAATAACACGGGAGAAACTGATCCTCTTTTCCCCCTCTCCCTCGCTCTCTCTCCTGACAGCCCGTCAGTTTCTCATGCAGCTCGCTAAACAGTGGGCGGGGCTTCAGGTGATTATGTAACAGCTAATGCGATCTCTCTCTGGCGTCCGGTTACACTTCACTCGCGTTTATGTCCATATCGATCAGATCCAGCTCTCCTGATCGGCCTTTATAGAGAGCACAGATCAAACTATTAAGAGTGAATATCGGCCGATAATGATCGACGGCCAATCGATCGGAGCATCGGACATTTTGACCGGCAGGTTTTGAATTTACCGGTTTTTATTAAATGTTACCAGCTAAAAACCGGTAATTACCGGCTAACGGAAACCCTGATCAGTATGTAGTGTCTCTACTTTAAAGAGTCCTCTCCTGCTGATGTTCAGGTGTATATCAGTATGTAGTGTCTCTACTTTAAACAGTCCTCTCCTGCTGATGTTTAGGTGTATATCAGTATGTAGTGTCTCTACTTTAAAGAGTCCTCTCCTGCTGATGTTTAGGTGTATATCAGTATGTAGTGTCTCTACTGGGACATGTCTCCATGCTTTAATGTTCAGAGCTCTTTATTATTCTCATGCTGCAGCACCTCTTTCCAAAGAAGCATGAGTGTTATGGAGGTAGGCCTCCATGTTTTACACAGATTTAATTTTCTTGTTAAGCTGAGTCATCATGATATGTGTCCCATGCACAGGCACAAACAGTCTGGATATGAATAACTGTCATAACTACACAGCCTCGCCTCGCCCTCACTCAAGTATATAATGGAGTTTTAATGTGTTTGTTTGGACAGTTACTCAGGAAACCATTTGTCAGACGGTGTGCGAGTGAATGTTGGCAAGCACCTTATCTTACGATGAATCAGAGTACGGCCGTAACATTCCTATACTATTATTGTATTCAGTTCAGGAGGTAGAGGACATCTGCACAGCCCCTGTGCATTCTGGGAGAGGACGTTGTTGTGGTGGAGGACTACAGGTACCTGGGAGTGCACTTATGGCGCGTTTCCACTGCAGGCCTCGCTCGGCCTCGCTCGGTTTGGTTAGGCCTTATTAGGCCCGGCTCACTTTAATGCTGCGTTTCCATTACAGTTTAGGAACTGGGGCAGTTACTATAGTAACGCAGTGTAGGCGGAGCCGTGACGTCATATTCAATGAGAGCCCCAGAAAAACAACACAGCCGTTAGCTCTTAGCACTCAGAGCTCACAGCTCCTCATATCTGTTCAGAAACTTGACAA
>NW_022991388.1:0-51405 GCF_902827175.1 Gymnodraco acuticeps
AAGTACTCGATCTTGTACTTGAGTAAAAGTAGAAGTACTCAGATCTTGTACTTGAGTAAAAGTAGAAGTACTCAGATCTTGTACTTGAGTAAAAGTAGAAGTACTCAGATCTTGTACTTGAGTAAAAGTAGAAGTACTCAGATCCTGTACTTGAGTAAAAGTAGAAGTACTCAGATCTGTACTAGAGTAAAAGTAGAAGTACTCAGATATTGTACTTGAGTAAAAGTAGAAGTACTCAGATCCTGTACTTGAGGAAAAGTAGAAGTACTCAGATCTTGTACTTGAGTAAAAGTAGAAGTACCAGAGTGTAGGAATACTCTTACAATAAAAGTCCTGCATTCAAAATGTTCCTCAAGTAAAATTAGAAAAATATTATCATCAAACTATAGTTAAAGTACCAATCTTGTTTTATCCGACCTTCACAAATGAAACCTATTTCAAAGACAGAGGTGTTACGTATTGCAATGTCACCAGTTGTGATGGTGTTGTCAGTAGTCTGAGTTGATCCTGAGATGATTAACTGTTTGAGTTGTTTGAACACTGATCTCTTGTGTTGCCACAGTTCACCATGTATCACCATGTATGTAAACGTTCTGAAGAGGGAGAAGGTCGTCCTCTCCGAGCAAGCTTGGGGATTGTTGAGATCTCCATATCAAGTGAATACTTAAAACGAAAGTTAATTATAATCAAATATGATCAATCATATTCTTGTATAAACCCATAATGAAAATGCTTCTTGATGGGTTTTAAATATGTATGTACGATACGATACGATACGATATTACTTTATTGTCAGATCAAGTCTGAAATTTGACTTGCGTCACAGCAGCTCCATGTCCAACATCAACAGACAAATATGCATACACAAATACATGAAACACAAACATGTAACATAACAGCACAATCAGTGAGAGAAAAACATGCTCAAAGAGCCTTCAGCGTGCATTTGGTCTGGGATTTAGCTCTGTATTTACTGTGAGGACTGACTGATGCACAAAGGAGTGTTTCAGTCTGACTTTATTGAATGGTGGGACCCTGTATCTCCGATTAGATGGTAGCAGTTCATATTCACTGTTTCAGAGCATGGTTTGGGTCGGAGATGATGTTGTTGGACAGCCTCACTAGGTTGTTATGATAGGCTGAGTCATAGAGTCTCTGACAGGGTTGACCAACAATCTTTGAGCAGATCTTTAACAGGTGGAGTAGTTTTGATTTTAACGCTGCTGACAGACATTTGCACCAGGTAGTATTGCAGTACTGTAGAATGGACATGATCACAGATGTAAAGAACAACAGAAGAATTTCTCTGCTCGCCCCAAAAGACCTAAGACGGCGGAGAAAATAAATTCTTTGTTTTGTCCTTTTGCACAGATAATCAATGTGATCCTTCCATGACAGCAGATGGTCAATAATTACACCCAGGTATTTGTATGAAACTCCCTGCTTGATCTCATCTGTATGGATGACAATGGGGACTTTATGGGAGTCAGATGATGGTGAGCCAAAAATGATTTCCTCAGTTTTCTTGGTGTTGATCTCAAGAGCATTGTTATCAGTCCACTCGACCACCTGATGTATGCTTACAATTGTATCTGTTGCTGTTATGACAACTTTGCGTTTTGAAAAGAGGGTGTTGAGATCTCCATATCAAGTGAATAATTAAAACGAAAGTTAGTTATAATCAAATATAATTAATTATATTCTTGTATAACTAACCCACAATGAAAATGCTTCATATTTGAGGTTTTTCTATATTTACAGTATAAACAAAACACAAGTGGTTTGTTAAATTGAGCGTGAGGCCTATAATGGTTATGGGTGTCACTGATAAGGGAGATGGCAGTTTTCTTCCCTCTCTTCCTACAGCGGTGCACATGCAGGGGGGCTCCTGACTAAAGGAGAAACACATTGAGGCCCCAAAAAGGCGGTTATGTCATAGCCGAGAATAATATTTTGCAAGTCCAGAGCAGGGGTCATGTCCTTTTTACACAAACATGGAAAGGTGTGTCTTATGACATAGCCATAGAATATGTCTGGTCATGTCCAGTACATCAGAGGCCATGCCCAGTTTCCACAAATATGGGTATGGAGGAGGTGTCTTTAGGTTTTTATATCCTGTTGTTGGGCATAAAGACACTGGTGGAGAGGGAGCAAGCTGAGAGAGGGGGGGGGGTTCCCCTGGTATACTCTCTCCCGGTAAAAGCTCTGTCCCTCAGAGCTGGGTTTTTGCTCTCTGTAAGGTTCTCTCAAACTTGGTAAATATCTCTCGATTTTCTTTGTTGAAAGATGAGTGAATTTCTTTGTGAATTGTGGAATGAATTGATGTTTGTTGAATGTTAGTACCCTGCCACCTGTGAGGACAGGTCCTCCGAATTCATGCAGGACTAGTTGAAGTATACGAATGTCAAAATGAGAAAATGAACTGTTTTGGTGAATGAAAAGTTGAATGTGCTTTTTATTATCACCGGTCATTTATGAGGAAATGCCTCTAAATTCTATCGGGAGATTTTAAATGTCACAACTGAATTGGGCAGTTGAAGTTACAAATGATGGTAATAAATGTAAAACTGTGAATTACATTTTCATATTAGAACATGATCACAGCATGATAGGTTTAGTATGGTTATGGTTATAATGTTGTAGAGAGAGAAGGTAAAAACCCTGTATTAGTTTGAACCTATTTTTCTTCAAATAAACTGATCCCACCTGTTGGATTGGGAGAACTTAAAAGACATCTGTGCTCTCCTCTCCTGCTTCAAAGGTACGACTGCACCCTGCCACACTCACACTTAGGTAGGGCCACACCTCATTTACTGATATCAAAATCCTTCGGGATCGCTTAAACAGATTTAAGAGAGTTGTCTGAATTGAAACAGCAGTTAATTGAACCTGGTTCTTCGGGGAGTTAATAGAGGTGAGATCTTGCTGACGTTGGTGGATCTGAGCCAAGCAGTAAACTTACATAGACTCAATAACTTCGGTTAGGTCAATTAGTAGGTCAGAGTAATTTCCCGGAATAAATTATCAGCCCTCCCGACTCTTACAGTATTAATGGATTACATTGAACAGGATTAGGAAAACAGACTCTATTCCCCTACTGCTCTCTCCTCTGTAAACTGTACTGTTCTAATACTTTAAGTGTGAATCTACACACCTACTGCCTGAATCTGCTTCATGGTTTTCACTTTCTTTGGTTCATTTGTTGTTTTCATTTCAGCAGGTGAACCTGTATGTTCATAACATAGTGTGTGTGAGCTTAACTGTGTGTTTCATTGTTGTGTACTGAATATGCTGAATGAAAGGCAGGTTTTCCCATAAATCCCTGAAAATGTGATCCTAAATATTTCGGTTCCTTCTTTTCTAAGGTCACATTCTTCTGTTGTCTTGCATAATACACTTCAGTAAAAAACATCTCATTGATATTTATTTTCTCTTCTTTTCATTTGAACTGCTTTTGATATTGAGGTTTTCCAAAAGTAACAGAAAGTAATCAGGTTACATTACTTTTATATTTTGATACTCAGATCAAGTTACTCATTACATTTCTTATTCACGTAACTGACCCTCCAACCCTCTCTACAGCAACCACTGTGTTTAACTGTCAGTCTGCTGGTGGTGGGTTTCTCTTTCAGGTGTGACAGTGGGCAGAGTGCTGGATCTGCAGAAGAGAATCATCGGAGGTCACACATGCTATCAATCAATCAATGTTTATTTATATAGCCCAATATCACAAATGTTACATTTGTCTCAGTGGACTTCACAGTGTGTACAGAATATCAGTATGACAATATGACACCCTCTGTCCTTAGACCCTCTGTCCTTAGACCCTCACATCGTACAAGGAAACACTTCCGGAGAAAACCCACAGTTTAAAGGGAACATGGGAGAAACCTCAGGGAGAGCAACAGAGGAGGGATCCCTCTCCCAGGACGGACAGACGTGCAATAGATGCCGTGTGTAAATTGAAAAGATAATACATTTGCAACATAGGTAGACCAAATGTTTGGAAATGCATGTGTGTATAATAGGAAGATGAATCCACGAGGATATCCATCCAGGACCTATGATCCAGGACCACAGCCACGACTCAAGATCCAGGGCTCGCGATCCAGGACACAGGACCGCAGGATCATCCATGACTCCGGATCTCGGCGTATATAGACACCAAAAAGAAATTCATTTGGGGAAGCTGGGTTAATCGGAACATGAGAGTACACAGGTATAGACAGAGAGAAGGAAGAAGTAAGATGTAAGTAATTCTTCCCAAAGGTCAAGGAATACCATGATCATAACACCAGAGGGAGCTCCACAAATCATGTGAAACCCAGATTTGGCACAAAAAAGGGGGAATACACGTTTCGCAATTATGCCACATCAAGGTGGAACGCTCTTCCCACAACTGTAAAGGAAAGTAAAACTATACTTACCTTCCAAACCTCTCTTAAAGAGCACCTTCGGGGGAGAGCATTGCAAAACTGGCCCCGGTAATGGTACAAATCTCAACCTGTCGTTCAATGGACAGCTTCCCCCCCCCCATCTATGTATATACTCGCATTTTAGACTCTGTTACTAACAGTATATCTGTAGACTTGGTATGTCTTAAATGTCCGGTTAGGATGTCAGTGTTTCCCACAGATCTGAAATATACTTGGGCGGGTGGTGGCAGCGGGGGGGGGGGGGTGCGCAAAAAAAGTTTTCATTTTGTATAATCATTTTGCGTAAAGATGGCACTCAAGGGCACACTAGTGGTGGTGTTCCTGGCGGGATTTGAACTCACAGCCTTCCGATCTTAAGCACACCTCACTATCCATTAGATCAATCACTACCCTCTCAAATGGAAATATGTGTTTACATAAATGGTGACCACACCGTTTGAGACCCACTGAGAACTTAGACTAAGTTAACTATCTAAACACTCAGAGAGTCCTTAACCTCACCTGAGCTGAGGTTATCCCGAGCTTGAATGACACACAGAGACCAATCAAGGGCTTTGATTTATGATCTCTATGACAGTGGCCATGTTGGCAGGCCACATCATGTAGACCAGAGGTGCCCAGTACGTCAGACCGCGGGGGCAATGCTGGTAGATCGCGAGTCATTCATAAAAAAAAAAATCCTGTTCCGTTAAAATAGACAAAACAGGTTTTGATCCCTCCTCCCTTGGCCTCCCTGCCACTTAATTCAGGAGTTTACTTGATTGACAGAAAAAGCGACCTATCGCTTTCCAGTCTGTTAACCCAGAATGCAAAGCGACACAAAATCAGTCAAGTGCCGGGAAAACTCAAATTAAGTTAAAGAGACAAACAAGAGACAAACAACCAAATGAGTGCGGGACCGAGCAAGAAGCTAAAGACAAACCACTTCCACCCAGAATGGGAGGAAGAATATTTGTTTGTGATGTCACATTCAAAGGTTATTTGCCTTATTTGTAAAGCAAGCGTCGCTCTGCCAAAGAAAGGTAACGTGGAGAGGCATTATCGGAGTGTTCACAAGGCATATGACAGCGACTTCCCTCCGAGTAGCGAGTTGAGAAAGAGAAAGGTCATGTATTATTGCTACACAAACATTATCTCGCAGTCTTAGTGTCGCCAACTCGTTTCTAACATGCAAAAAGACAAACAAATGTCGGTGTATTTTCGATCTTTCCAATCGAGACGAGATCTCTCTCCCCCGTCTGTGCGCGAGGGGGTTGGGCAGTTTACACACACGCGGCTGCTACATATGGAGGACGGAACATGACTTAAGTATAAATAAATAAATGTATGAAGAAATACAGGAATAAATACGTAAATAAATAAATAAATACAGGAATAAATAAATACAGGAATAAATAAATGACGAAATAAATACAGAAATAAATAAATGTTGAAATTAATACACAAATAAATAAATAAAAGAATAAATGCATAAATAAATATGGAAATAAATACATCAATGTATAAATAAATAAATAAAAGTCGAAAATAAAACAGAACACACGTTATTATATATCTTTCATTTATTTCTACATTTACGCGACATACATTTATTTATTTATGTATTTATGTCTCCGTATGCTAATGAGGTGGGCGGTCCTAACCTCAGTCTGAAGCAGGATTCGCCAATTGTTGGAGCCAGGCAGAAGCAATAGATTCGTGGCAAGTCACATCTGTACATTCTGTGTACATTGTCGGCAACTCGCTAATAATGGCTTCGGCTGGAAGGGCGCTGGCAGACCTTCTGCGGGATGCGGCTAACCAGCTTGAAAACTGTAAGTGACTCATGTTTTGGTCTAGTGTAAGACTGATATGACAATGTAAAAAAACTGATCTGTGTGTTAAAATGCCAATGTACAGTTTTGTACCCAATGTGGCGCTATGTTATGTTTTGTGCAGCACCAAGGACCGCTAACGCGCCAGTTTCGTGTCCTCCTCCTCATCCGTTACATAACGGGACTCCCAGACACCCAGTGGACGGTAGGTCTTTGCATCAAATTATTTGTAATGCAAATCCGATCAGTTTACTAAGTTTATATCGCCAATGACAAGTTATTTGATTCAGTTTCTGTCCACCAGCTTGAAGGGATCATTATATTTATAGTGTGTGATGCTAACGCTAACCAACATTTCCCCCCTGGATTCTCGTTGAATCATTATTTCCTTGCACTCAATATTGCTTATCTTCTTAACTTGATCCTAGCCGAAGTTTCAAGACTGTTTGGCCCCTACATGGGAGGGAGGAGGACGGCAGGGCGGCAAACCCTTTCTGGTCCTGCACACCTGCATTCTTATACCCATTTATTCTGTTGCCTTGAGGACAAGAATGCAGCCTTAGTCCCCAACCGATACGCCAAAGAAAGACTCGCTGCTGCTGGCTTTGGTGAAAAACGGCTCACATTTAAAGGTCTGTCAGTCATTAGAATGACGATTATCAATCGCTCTTTCCTTTTCTGTCTATTTTTTATGGTAAATGTACATTTGTGATATATAAATATATTGAGTTACCCTTACAATCATAACATTATCTTTATGTTAGATCTCTTATGTGTATCATCTATTTCTAGGCAGCCATACAGATTCAAATGAATTCCTCGAATTCTTGATGGATGCCTATCCAAAACTGCGGAACGGTGGCGGTTTCGAGTTGCTAAAAATATCTGGCACTACGAGAAGTCGCCACTTGATTGTGATCCCCTGTCCCAATGAGGGTTACTATGTCAGATATTTGAAGGACCCTCAGACCCAGATTGGCCATTCTACGGTTTTCATTAGACCAATGCAAAGAACCCTGAATTTGGACCCTGTAAGTTCCTCACTTCTATAGTGGTGTCACAATATTAAAGTGGAATCTGTGACTTACAGTAACATAATTGTTCGCTTGTGATGTAGTTTAAAACTATTTTGTTTACAGGCATGTCGATCAGAAGGCGACAACGTGTTAATTGGACCAAATCAGAAATGTGTCATCTGTGGAGAGGAGTTCCCCTTTTCCAGAATCAAGGATCACAGCAATAACTGCACGAGGTATTACTCTCTACAGAACTAAACATCACATTCGCCAGGCACACTGCAACTGCATGTGTAGACACACAATAACCAATAAGCATAAGGCTGTGGGATGCTGCAAATGGATGTAAAATATTTTGACATATCAGCACATCTGAGGTTTTATAATTATGGGGCCAGATATTAGTACTTTTTGTTCCAACAATCCCTCTGTAACACCATATTCTGCTGTCCTCTATAATACATTTAAATATGAAAGATATACATTCTGGATGTTGGTTTTGAGGAAAAGTAACATTTGGTTTACTTTTCATTCTATGTATATGCCCATCTTTTTCTAGAGTGTGATATGTAATGTAAAGTATACTAGACCAAATAACAGAAATAACCTCTTTTTACACTAGACCATCACAGAGCAGCGGTGAGGTACAGATTGAGTTGACAACTGAAAGGGCCTCCGGAAGTCAAGTTAGATTTGAAAGCACGTTCACAGGAGCACAGGGAAATGAGACAACAAGGGCCAGGAACACAAGACACTCGGTGCCACCTCAGGAAATGTTGCCTTCTCCTGAGGTAGTTGACATCGATCCCACTGAGGAAAGTGGCTTCTCTGGTGTGTAACATCCTTTATTAAGTACATCATGTATTGCAATAAGTTGTTGCTCTCTACATTTCACTTGATCCAATATTAATTTGGAAACCTTTTAAACTATTTTTAGATTGGAGAATAGCGCCAGATCCCACAGAGGCAGCAAAGATGTTTAAAGAAGACATTTTAAGCCAGCATGCAACTGGAAAATCCTTGTGTCTTACTATGGATCTTGGAGACAGTGCAGCGGAAAGGGAAAGAGCAGTCCTTACTTTTTATAAGAAGGCAAATGTTGAGTGGGCTTGCCCCTTGACATGCACACTTAAGGGTAATTCGGTTACAAACAAAATCCAAGATAAAAAAATGAACAAACCATATTTTCGTTAAACTGATGTCTGTAGTGTGTGTTTACATTTTTAAGGAGATCCAGCCATTGGTGATGGTGTGACTCGGCATTTCTTTGCAACCATCATGTCAAAACTTCAGGCTGGTTTTGAGATGAAGTTTGGTAAGTAAATATTTACTATGGCTGATCGCTGGGTCTCAGCCACTAAGTTATGTGTGTTTTTGTACCAGTTCCAGGCTGAACACAGATCTGTCCCTTAACCCCAGAAAACAAAACGTATTCCTAAAACCTGATGTGATTGTAGCTGCTGTGAACATGTAGGTTTCTACAGGATCAACCAGTATCCAGTGGCGGTTTGATCATTCCTTTACTAATGCTTTGTGATAGTTGAATATCTATGTCCTTTACTTTACTATCAATTTACTTTGACTGTTTTCCTATATTTGCAGTGCCTGGAGGAACTCTTCTTTTTGAAGGAGAACAAGATCATCTGATTCCCTCCACTTCTCATCTCCTTTTGGAGAGTGACTTCTTTGTTGTTGCTGGCCGAATGATTGGACATTCATTCCTCCATGATGGGCCATGCCTAGGTGGACTGAGCCCAGCTGTCCTGCATGTGCTCTTTGGTGGATCCCCAGAAGAAGCCACAATAGATATTAAGGACTGTGTTGACCTTGATATCCGTGAGACAATCAAGTTGGTATGTTCAATGTTTTTCTAACCTATTTTATTATTCAACCTTTGGATATTATTTATTTAGCTGATCTACTTTCAGATACTGTTAACATCAAGTGGCTACACTTTGCACCAGCAGGAGTTACTGAAGCATTATAAAACACCATGCACTGATATATTAAATATCATTAGAACACTTACAGATGTCCTCCTATAAGATGTTTTTTGACAAAACATAGCTTTTACAGGTTACCAACTAACATGCTGATTATAAGTTAAACTTCTTATGTTGTATCAAAGTTGAATGTTTATACAAGTATTGAGAAATTAACGATTCTTATCAAATTCATTCTACTTGCCATTATTAGCTGGAGGGAACAGCAGAGTTATCATCAGAAGAAAAAAAGCTCATCAATGAGTTGGCACTGTCCTGGGATTTGCCTCTAGTCACATGTGACAACAGGAGATGGCTATTTGATAAACTGATCCTCCATGCTGTGAGTATTCTTAACAGGTCATATGAATCAGACTGACTAATCAGAGTTGAAGTTTTGAAGTAGGACCTCATTTTGGCATATCACATTTGAGCTTTTTTGTTAAATACATATTTGGATGTTAATAGTGTATTAAAACATGCTTATTGGGCTATTAGATCAATCAGGCTGCTTTGCTTTTCTACTGTGATGCAAATATTGTGCAGGTCCTTGGAAGAACCTCCAGACAAGTCAAGCAGTTACGAAGGGGTTTAAAAGAGACACTGATCTGGCCTCTGCTGACGGAGAGGAAAGACACGATTCCCCTTCTCTTTCCAAGAGCATCTGATTTGCAGTGCACACCACGGGTAAGTGATCTCATGCTGCTCAGTCAAATCCTTCCTCCTAACTCACAGGAGTTAGAAATTGGGTTTATTTACTACTCTCAGACCTACATTGCTTTAAGTTTATTAAAACAAACATTCACCTACGCAAACATATTTTGAAATGAAATGATGCTACTTGCTGCTTAAAAGGAGCTAAACCAATAGAACAACTGTATCTTTAGACTACTCTGCTGCTACACAGCAAAACCTGCAGTTTCTTGTATGTTCTGTTTATTATTGTGCTTTCACTGGGCTCCTTTCAAAACGAAATCTGTCAGATGGTGTTGGAGAAGATAAACTGGCCCACACAGGATGAGGATGAAGACAGTGAAGTCTCTTTGGAGGATTCCTGTAGGCTCACAGGATTCCTGCGCACATTTATTGAGATGGGTAAAACAACGTCTTCAAGCTTTGTTTACTGAAAGTTTGTAATTATTATAACGAAAGCTGCGCTTCCTCTGTTTTTATCTTTAAAGCTACAGTAACAATCCAAGGCGTAATTTAAGTAACATTATTGTTATTTAACTATTAACTGAAAGCAATTATAATAAAATGAATTTATTCTCTGTTTTATAAAGCATCTCCCGTTATCCTTGGGAAACTTGTGCAGTTCTGGATAGGATGGAATGTGCTTCCTAGACATGGCCTGGATGTGACCGTGGTGGAGAGCAACTTCCCCAGCTCTTCCACATGCTTTCACCAGCTGAAACTTCCAGGACATTACAAAGAGTACTGTATGTTTGAAAGGGACATTCTTGCTGCTATTTGGAGCACTGAAACTGGGTTCGGGATGGTCTGAAGAGACGGACACACCTTAGTACTAGATTTGTTGTCTTTTGTTTGGCCGGCCAAAAATGTATGTTTTCAGAGAGGAAAAAAAAACTCAGTTAATGCCTATACTCCGGCCAGTTTGTGTAACACTGAAAATATATAAAGATAAACATGCTTTCCTTGTTATTGCACATAACAAAGAAAGCATGTTTATCTTTATATATTTTCAAAGTTTTAAATTGATATTCGTTACAAAATGTTCATTAACTGTAACAAATGTATATTTCTTGATGCATTACAGTAAGTGTTGATTCACAACAAGCATATGTTCAGTGCAACACATGTTTCAAATGACTACTGAACGTAACTTCATTACCATCTAATTTTTATTGTATTAAAATCGAAATATACTGAATCTTGGTACCAGCGTCTTCATGTAACTCAGTCAAATATTGTCACCTAATCGTCCTAGTCGAAACTTTAAAAGACTACATTTCCCACAGCAACAGACTTTTGATACACACACACATTTACTGTAGCATTTCAGTCAATAAGCCCACAGTTTGTACATAGACATTCCACACATTGGACAGAGGGCCATCAGGGTCTGGAAGTCTTTCCACTTCCTGGTCAGTCAGTGAACGTTGCAGCTGAACTTCAGGAACCATAACATGAGGCAGGCGATGAGCACATGGTCCAGTCCAGTCAACTCCAAACTCAATGTCAACCTGCAATTGCAAGAGCTAAAGTTAGAGTCAACCAAAATCAAAGTTTTAATATATTTGTCAGTTAATTCATTTTATATAACCGTTTTGTATCATCTCCTGGAATTCCTGATTAATGTCTCATGAACAGCTGACATCAATCAAATCATTAGAGAGCAGAAAGCCCTGATGTATCATTATCTTCCTTAACCGCTTGTTCTGGTTGATCACAGCATTTTAGGAATACCTCATAGAAGTGTTTAAAGTGCCGATGATATGCAGAATAAAATAATTCCATCACATTCAGTTTCCTCGACAACAGGCCACTATTTGTTACATTGTGAAACTATACTCACTTGTATTATTTGTTTTAAACAGTTTGTGTAATGACAGAAAAAGTGGGTATTAGTGTTAACATGGTCCCATGTAGGAAAGTAAAGTCAAAGTCAAAATAAAACTATTGAATACAATCAAACCTGTATATGTTCCTGCTGGGCCTCACGCTCATGGCGAGTCCACAGTTGCAGTGGGGACCGGTTTCCCTCAGTGCTTAGTCGGTGGCAGTTCCAGCCTTGCTGGAAAAACTGCAGGTGCTTCTGTATGTGGGGCACAAAGCACCAGTGCAGAGCATAGAGATGCACTTCACAGTCAGGATTGAGAAGGCCTTCTCTCTCTAGGTTGAAAAACATTGTGTAGAAGAGATCCAGCACTCCTACATAAACGTCTCTCCAGAGCCTTTCTATCCTTTTGAGGAAAAAGGAAGGAAAATATTTAGTCTGCTCAGTGAACAAAAAAAAAAAACTTACAAATATCACCTTTCACCTACCATAAATGGTAAGTAAATTTAGAATTGAATTACATTAATTAGAAGCTAAGTATTAACATTTTTGCCGATTTCAATAGGAAAATGTTCCTGATTAAGTGGCAAGTGCACAATAATGCCTCTGGAAAAAAGCTGGAAATTGGATTTAGCAAAAATAATTTTGCTTGAGCAAAGTTCATCAAACTTGGGTGAGGTTTTTATACTGTAAGCTTTGTTGAAACTGGATCAGGAAATATATCAGCTGAACATACTATGGATGTATAAAAAAAGACGGACTAATGCCATATTTATGCCACATTAACTGTTGTTGTTCAATATTAATGTAAGGTTCTCTTGACTGGAAAATACATTCAAAATCCAAGTTCCAACAGTAATTTGCCCGGTCATGCAACGTGCTGGGACTTCCACTAAATAGATGTTTGAAAAATATTGTTATCCTTCTTGTCAAATTATACAGTTGGTGTCATAATTATAGTGTTTGTATTATAGAAATATAACTTTTTTAGTTCTATGGTTTTATCTCACAGAGGAAGACGAACAAAAATACAATTAATAATAGCTAAAGACATATAGTTGACATTGCAATCTTTACCAAGGACTTAATTTGATAAAAGTTTGACTTGAAGTTTAAGGTACCTTTGATTATGGACACTCCTGCCAGCAATGTGTGAATTCCTGTTCTCTCCTCGGTTTGCCACCATGTAGCGTGCAACGTCAACATTTTCTCCACCTTTATCTGACCTCACACGTGATGGCACACCGTAGACATTGGCGGCTTCCAAAAAGCTTCTTAAAACTGTTGCTGCCCGATTGTTGGTGGCAGCACTCAAGTACACGATGAGACGACTAAAGCCGTCAATACCACCATGCACAACAAAACGCCACCTAAAGGGATATGTATAGGCACACATTAAGGTCAATCCACTAATGTATGTACAGACATTTACACATTTTAAAAGGTGCCTTATCCTACTAAAAGTTATAATTACAAAACATAAATCATCTTAATTTTGATAGTAAAAGTAATTTGCATGCAGAGGAATTTGGTGCAATTAATCATTTGATACATTTCATTTATATTTCTTCTTGCAGTGTTTTAACTTGTTTTTATGTCTACAGAATATTGTATGTTGCATTGTTAGAGGAGACTGAGACTTCAGATTTTCATAACCAACCAATAAAAAAAGCTATCATGCATATGACAATATAGCCTTTGAATCTTGAAGTCTGGTTTGCATTGAAGCTGATTGATTATAAGAACACTTTAGATGGTCCCATCTTTTGTAACTGTAGTGAAGTGGATGTTTGAGCAATGCTTGAGTGTTAATGATTATACTATACCTAATCAGTTTGTGATTTCCGTCGATGTGCCATAAACTGTTCGGTGCTGGTACAAAGTACTTCCTACGCCTTCTTGGGTTCAGCTGCAGAGTGCGAATCAAGACTCCACCTGGATCAACACGCCGCATGGATTCCTGGACACGCTGTCCTGTTATATTCGGGGAAATGCAGAGATATGGTGTACTGCAAGTAACATAATGAAAAGTAAAGCATTCCTAAATATGCCAGAATAATGTGATTCATTATCAAGTAGTAAAAAAAAAACACTGCATGGAGGATTATTATAATAATAACAATCCCTTACTTTGTATGCGTATCCCTCGTGCATTCAGGTACCCCACCATCATTTTGTATCCAGAGTTGGGATGATGCTGTAGAATTTGGGTAACAGTTTCATCCAAACTGTTGTCATCTAACAGAGTTAATAGATCTTGGACCCTGATCATCAAAAATAACGAAACAATAGTAAGTCACAATAAACAATAGTCACCTTTTGCACTGTACAATCAAAACACATCAGAATGAGTGTGTTGCTCTGTACTAACCTGCATTGAAAGATGTAGGTGTCATCTGAAACAAATGAGCTGGTCTCTTAAACCTCATTACTATTATTAGGCCTACATCATGTCTGAGGTAATGGTACCTTTGCTTTGTGTACAAAGCATGTTTGTATCTTTGCCCCGACACATGTCTATCTGATGTATTGGTTTCAACATATAAATGGCCTATTACCATTTTAATAAATATGTAAACAAGTAGGCTAATTTGGATGGAGAAAATGTAGGCTAATGAAACGTTATCATTACAAAACACAAGTTAATGCGTCTAACAAATGTGTACACTGATATAGCCTACGCCAAAACAATAAAAGTAAGGAAATCCAGACAAAAAACGTGAAAGAATGCGGATTAAACCTACCGTATCCCGTTCTGTGTCATCCTCCGACGAATTGTTCTTTCGCACACCCCGAACACCTGCGCGATGTCCCCAGCGGTGTGGCCCCAACGAAGATGTGCTTCAATAACGTTTAGGGGCAACATGTAAGATGGACGCCCAAGGGTCGCCTCCTCTGTTTCCGAGAGGATTTCAAGTTGGCGGGCAACCTCTTGAAGACTCTCAAACACAGCTGGGTTAACATCCACATCCATGTCGAGCTGAGCCAAGTCCTCTATACATCGTTCCACACGAAACTGGACATAGTCTTTTGGTTCTCCATTCTCTAAATGGTCCGCTAATGATCGTAAATGATCTCCAATGGCTCTTAAATCAATATCCATAAATAAACCTTACAACTGTGGATAAACCATGGATGTATAAAGATAAGGGCTAAACAGTAAAGCTCCTGCATTCGAATCAGCGCGGTTATCCAGGCGTTAGTAGTAGAGCCCTCTGCCAGAAATGATCACACACTCCTGTAACCAATCCTGCTTCAGACTGAGGTTAGGACCGCCCACCTCATTAGCATACGGACACATAAATACATAAATAAATAAATGTATGTCGCGTAAATGTAGAAATAAATGAAAGATATATAATAACGTGTGTTCTGTTTTATTTTCGACTTTTATTTATTTATTTATACATTGATGTATTTATTTCCATATTTATTTATGCATTTATTTATGCATTTATTCTTTTATTTATTTATTTGTGTATTCATTTCAACATTTATTTATTTCTGTATTTATTTCGTCAATTATTTATTCCTGTATTTATTTATTCCTGTATTTATTTATTTATTTACGTATTTATTTATTTATTCCTGTATTTCTTCATACATTTATTTATTTATACTTAAGTCATGTTCCGTCCTCCATAGCTACATGCAGCAACACACGGAGGAGATGGCGGAGAGAAGCCTCCAAGGTGTGGTTAAATGTTACCCGCCTCGAGGTGGACAATGCTCCTTGCCAAGAGAGTTCAGCATGTGAGGGCGGTAACACGAGCAATGTGTCAAACATTTAGCAAAAGCGCTCCACATCCAGACGGATGAATGCACCGGGTTCAACTGTCTTTCTAGCAGCTCTGTAGCCCCCCCATCCACGAGTAACGTTTCCACGTCAGGTGTTATGCTAGCAGCAACACACGCAGTTAACTCAATGATTCAAACATGGGTTAATGATTAGAGGAAACTGAGTTACTCTTTATTTTGTTAAAGTTTCAGCTATTCTGTTCACAGTTCTGTCATCAGATTATTTAATACGATTTGTTAAAACATTGTTGTTTCTTTTGATGTGAAATATTATTGATTTAATTTAAATAAAAAGCAATGTTAGTTTTGTTCACAATTTGTTAATTTAATAATATATGTATTTTTGAATCAAGTATTCATCTTTACTGTCTTCATTGTTAGTTTCCACATGCCTAAAACAACCTCAAGCTAAATCTAAAAGTTGATGGCTAAATAAGAGCGTTTGAGAAATTGTGCAAGGCATACAGTAATAGTCCGAATAGTCGATTAGTCGTTTCATTAATCGATAGATTAATCGATTATCAAATTAGTCGTTTGTTGCAGCCCTATTATCCCATGTATAAATAAAACGTGTTATTCAGCAACCCTTGCAATTTGGGATTTTATTTTTGGTTGGTAGACCTCGGTGAGCTGGTCATTTCAAAAGTAGCTCACCAGCCCAAAAAGTGTGGGCACCCCTGATGTAGACAGCCAGTCACCCTGTGTGAGGCAGGCCACTTAACGAGGCGAGATCAGAGCAAGGGAGCGAGGGATCATTGTCCACAAGTTAATCGATCGCAGATGGCGTCGTGGTCACGGACGAATAAAAATACAAAAATACAAAAAAAACTTATAAAAAAATAAATAAAAAAAATGGGTCGCGAAATATACTTGGGCGGCCGTTAATATACCTGGGCGGCCCGCCCAAGTATAGTCTATGTGTGGGAAACCCTGGATGTATTAGAACGAAATCGAAAATGAAAATTGTAAATAAGCCATCTGTATGTCAAATATGTCTTATATGTCTTAAATGATATGATGAATTGGAAATGGGGGACCCTGATGTAAACAAGACGAAAGTCTTTCTCTGGTCTGCATCCCCTTAACAATTGTATGTTTTGAGCTGTACTGTACTGTACCCAATATACAAGCTGTTAATACACTTTTCAATCAATCAATCAATCAATGTCCCCCGACAAACTAAGCCTATATCAGCAAAACTAGGGGCTGAATCTAATCAGCCCTAACTATAAGCTTTATCAAAAAGGAAGTTCTTAAGCGCACTTGTTACGCCCCTGATAAAAGGGAAGAATTTTGACAAGAGTCAAAGTTAGGTTTCCTTCTCCGGTACTTTACTCGAGTGAGTCAACAAATGCAACACCTTTCAATAGCACATACAACTTGGCTATTAACACTGTATTTCAATCATGAAACTTCTTAATTACCACAATATCATTGATAAGATTATATAATTGACAACATAACAGAACCCTCACAGAATAATTTAACTAAAATATAAAGACAACATATTACATATAACTGTGTGCATACACAATACACAAGATGGCGGCAAATGCGCGCTATGCAGTGTTTGTTCATGTAACCATGTAGACGTTACTACACACATTCTCAGCTATCACACACATCAGCCTAAACTGATAAAACGAAATAATAACACACTCAATATTTCACACAACCGTTTTAAAACACTCCTTACACATGTTATGTTATAGTTTGGCCCAATTTGCTATGTTTTCTACATACCTGATAAAAGGGAAGAATTTTGACAAGAGTCAAAGTTAGGTTTCATTCTCCGGTACTTTACTCGAGTGAGGAAAGTACCGCGAAACCCCCCAGATATGTGGGCGGAGACAAGAGCAATCGATCTCCGTCTCCCAGATCAAGGCCATCTAGTCGATCACAGTTTAACAGATCACACGTCTCCAAAACAAACACAAACAAGCGCAGACAGAATACCTTCTCATCCTTTCCAATCATCCTACAATTAAACTACATTAACAAAGGTCAAAGGTAACAGTTAAAATACTGTCAATGTTACAAAAACAATCTATTACACACTCTTAAAAATGGATAGGGTGTCTGCCGCCCGAACACAAACTGGAAGCTGATTCCACAAATGTGGAGCTTGATAAGAAAAGGCTCTGGCTCCCATTGTACTTTTAGAGACTCTAGGAACAACCAACAACCCTGCATTCTTGGAACGCAATGCCCTAATAGGACAGTAGGGTATAATGAGTTCTTTAAGGTAAGATGGCGCCTGCCCATTAAGGGCTTTGTAGGCGAGAAGAATAATTTTAAATTCTATCCTGTGTTCTATAGGGAGCCAGTGTAAGGCAGCCAGAACAGGAGTAATGTGGTCCCTTTTCCTAACTCTGGTTAGTACACGAGCTGCAGCATTTTGAATCAGTTGAAGCGACTTGACTGACTTCTTGGTACACCCTGATAATAAAGAGTTACAATAATCCAGCCTTGAAGTAACAAATGCATGGACTAGTTTCTCTGCATCGTTTTGACTATTGAGAATGGTGATATACACAGTGATAGATGTTAAAGACTAACGTTTATAATACATACATTTGTATTGATTTTACGATATTTTCATAGTTCATACAATCATACGTATCGGGATCATTGGTATTAATGTGGACCGGAGGGAGAGGGTGACGAGCATAAGTTTCACTTTCCTTTTTTATTTCAATTCCAACTTTGGTCATGAAGAATATGTTTCTCTGTTGTCCACGTTCATAAAGCATAAAGCAACAGCATCAGAGCACAGAGTCTCTGGATGAGTTTACAGTAGTCCCTCCTTCTTATTAAACATCCATGTTGTAGTCCATTGTATAGAAAACTGTAGTTTCCATGGTTACCCCACAGCAGCAGACACACATTCATGACGTCCGCTGGCGCATCATAAACACGTCGGATAGTAAAAGTGCAGTCGGATTCTCTAAAGTACCGCAGTCTCTTCTCCTAAGTCCTTTTGAATTCTCCTATCCACTATCCCTTAACCTTGTGACCTTTCACTCAGAGGTCAAGGAATAGACGATAGGGTTAGAACTTAGGAGCTGATTTTTGGATTATCGGAACGCAACCTTTGTATCTTTCCCTAAGGTGTTTCCTCTATCTGTGTAATAATACTGTGCTACCAGCAGAATGCGCTGTTGTAATTTCCAGCTCTATCCACTAGGGATAGCTGTTAAAAAACGAACCTCTATTTAACAAGTAGCAGCTTATTTTCCTTAAAAAAATCTTTAAAATGGGAAGAAAATTACAATATGGTTAAACAATACAGCACAAAACCGCCAAAACACATTTGCAAACAAGAATACTTAAAAAATCAGCCTATACACTGTTGCCTGGTTAAATACTTCAAAACTCAGTTTGGAGTTTTAGAAAATACAACAATCCTTCCCTTCAATATCCAAAACCTGATTTAGCCTTCTAGTTCCAACTGTGACAAGAAGTATGATTCGTTCTTCACAAGATGGAGGTCAGGAAACCTCATTGGAGTGAAACCAGCTGCATAAGAACAAACAAAGGAGTGCTTTGAATTTGAATTTCACGAAATGGCGATTGCCCTGTGTTTGTTTGTCAATATGTGGTGAAAACAAGATGGCAACTGATTTTCCAAAACCCCAACCTGAAGAACAAAGGGATTTGAAAATAAACCACTTGGCTCTCACAGGGTTGTTTAAATAATGGCGGGGTGATCTTTACTGTAACAAAAGGAACCACTGTTGAGGTATGTTGTAATCTAGAAAGTACAACACAAACCAACACTGTAGTTTAAGATAATAACATTTCTATGTGTTTTACAATAAAAAATGGGCCTTCTACTCTTTGCGCTATAGGCCTTAAACCGAATTACATAATATTTGACTTAGAGTCACTATGCTATAATGGGACAAAGTAAGACGCTATCCAAACACAATCAGGAGAATATCGTCTATCTAACGCACGAATGTCGCATTTCTCGTCGTAATCCACACGCAATGTCCGGTTGGAAATATAATAGAATAAACACTGATAAAGCCTTAAACTTTATTCAGGCCTATTACAAGGACTTTTTTAGAACAGCCTTAAACTGCTGCTAGACAAACACTCACTTCAATTTCCTCAGCCTTAAACTGACTCGCGATGTCTCCTTTATTCTAACAGCCTTAAACTGTTTAATGACCTTAAATCATTTACGTTATAGGCCTTAAAACCTAAAAACGTAAAAAGAGACACCTCCTTGAAGTATGAGAAGTATGATCAGCCTTAAACTGAGTACACACACAATAATAAAAAACACACACAAATTAATAACATGCAGGGTTAAATGTAAGAAAAATAAGACATTTGAACTCACCGTGCTTGTGACAAAGCAATGCCACGAGGTATAGAATTCTTATTGTTATACATTTGGTTGTTTTAACATTAATTTAGGCAGTCTTTCTCAGGAGTCCAACTTACCAGACAGACACACACTCCTATTGTTCACTATGTAATCTATTGAAGATTTTGAATAAACAGGTACTTCTTTACCTTTCTGTATGGGCCCGAGTGTATGTCTGCCAGCATTGTTCAAACTCCTTTGAAAACTGCAACTGCTCTCCCGGTGGCGACGAGATCACGTCAGGGTCACCAATTGTTATGCTGTGTTCGTTATTCTCGCGTCCAGGAGAGAAGCTTTAAAAGGAGAGAAGCTTTAAAAGGAGACTAAATGGAGTCTCTGAGAAGATTCAAATGGTACTTTAATTAAATGGCGCGGTAATGTTATGTTGAGTGTTTGTTGATTGTTATACCTGCCTCAGGACTTCAGATGAAAATGAGCTATGAGCTCAAATCTGGCATAAATCATCTCTTTTCTGAGATTAATTTATGTGTATTAGGGGTGTAACGGTATCCGTATTCGTCCCGTACCGTCACGGTTCGGAGGTCACGGTTCGGCACACGCAGTCACACGACGAATACGCCTTTTTTTATGAGTGGGAAAAAAGTGTCATTCAGGGCAGTATCCACTACACTATATATAATTCAGGGGGTGGTATTGCACCTATGTTGCAAATGTATTATCTTTTCAATGTACACACGGCATCTATTGCACGTCTGTCCGTCCTGGGAGAGGGATCCCTCCTCTGTTGCTCTCCCTGAGGTTTCTCCCATTTTTCCCTTTAAACTGTGGGTTTTCTTCGGAAGTTTTTCCTTGTACGATGTGAGGGTCTAAGGACAGAGGGTGTCGTATTGTCATACTGATATTTTGTACAAACTGTAAAGTCCACTGAGACAAATGTAACATTTGTGATATTGGGCTATATAAATAAACATTGATTGATTGATTGATTGAAAAGCTGTTTGCCAGCCGCCCTTAACCTGTTAAACCCCGAGCCTGTTTTTCAGGTTTCAGGCTCGAAAATGACATTCCCAGAACAAATGACTATAACTTCACTTCTAAAAGGTTTATATGAATAATTGTTGTTATCAAAGCAAGGTTACATCTGTGAGTTGGATGTAGAAGTGTCAGAATCAATATAGATTTTTCTGTGTCAGAGTAAATTCAGATGGAACATAGCAAAAAAATGTAAATTCCTGTCTCCACCTAAATAAAACTCATTACTTATAGTGAAGACCAACCTTGAATGATGGCTTAGTAGCCTAAAAGCTTTAGGAATCCAAAGTATAACATATAATAAGTACCCTGTATCAAGATTGAGGCAAAACAAGTGACATTTGTCCTTTTTAGAGAGGTTTATGAAAATAAAGTCCAGGCGGAATAAGCTTTGGGCACATTTGGGCACATTTGGTTCCATCAGTGCCATTTGACCTTTTTCAGGTACCAGACTATACAAATCATTGTCTTACATTGAATCATCACTATAGGTATTAATTTTACCCAAAACAAAACAAAAAAATATATTTTTGTGTGAGTAAGTGTGTGTACTAGGTGTGTGTAAGTGTAGGTGTGTGTGTGTGTGTGTAAGTGTAGCTGTGTGGGTATGTGTAGGTGTGTGTAGCTGTGTGGGTATCAGGGTGGGAATTTCACGACGGCCACGACGGCCATGGCCGTCGTTGCCCCGCACTTTGGCCGTGATGCCCTGTGAAAAAAAATGCAATTCACGGCCAAAGTGGCCTTTGTGCCCCTGTCAAAAGTTCCAGTGTAAACAACGCTAGTGAAGTCATACTAGTGCGCGCAGTAGGATAGTCCCGTGCCTGTGGATCAGAGCGATTGCTCTGCTGTGATTGTTCCGTCAGACATGCCGTGTAAACAATGCTAGTAAAGTCATATTAGTGCGCGCAGTAGGATAGTCCCGTGTCTGTGGATCAGAGCGATTGCTCTGCTGTGATTGTTCCGTCAGAAATGCCTGTAGGGGCCCGACAGCCTCCTCCTCAGCCGCGGGAGCAAGACAAGCACAGGTAAGCAAGCGGACCAAGCTGTTTTGATATGATTTAACTGAAGTATGTGGTAGTATTTGAAAGGACTTAACATTTACGTGTTTATAGAAAGTACTATTGATAGGTAATTACCATTGTATTAGCCTATTTAAAGTCGACTCGTTACATTTTGTCATGAAAACTAGCGATAGCTAGCTAGTTTTGATAGCGCTAACGTCTTCCCTTCAAGGGGTCTACATCTAGTGTTGCTTCTACAAGCTAGCAGATAGCTGTCACCTTTGAATCTAGTATTTTTCTTGCTAAGCGGTTTTGATATAATACATGACTGACTTATGTGGTTTATGGCTGAACTTAACGTATACCTTTAAGAAACACTATTGCTATTCAGCCATTTGTAAAACGACTGGTGTTGACGTTAGTGCTACACTTTTCAGTCATGTTGATTGACCAGCGTAATTTAACCAAACGGCCTTTGTGCCCTGTCATGTGGCCTTTGTGCCCTTAAAAAAAATGTGAATGGGAAGGCCAAATGGCCTTGCCCCTAAAAAGATGAAATTCCAAGCCTGGTGGGTATGTGTACTGTAGGTGTGTATGTGTAAGTGTAGCTGTGTGTGTATGTAACTGTACCAACGCACTATACAATAAAACTACACTGTAGGTCATTGTGTGTAGGTGTACTTGCACAATAAAAAAACCCGGAAACATAGGTAACATTTGACTCCAACTGGGGCAGATTTATTTCAAACATTTTACCAACACACTATAGGCATGTAAAAACAAACATTTTACCAATGTACTATACAATAAAAACACACTGTAGGTTTGTAAAAACAACACATATTTTACCAACACACTATACAATAAAATCACACTAGGTATATAAAAACAACAAGTATTTTTTTTTAAATAAACACTCGCAAAACGTTATACCTACCTGAACTTTATACCTACCTGAATGTTCCAGTATTTAGGTCGTGCCACTCCCTGAAACAGTTCTTTTTGACAGTGAAGCACAGAGGGACCTGGCACTTCCTGCAGTACACAGGTGTCTTCACCCTATTGAGTCCAGCATCTAGGCACCTCCTGCAGTTCTTCCTGACCTTTGTGGTATCTTCCCCATAATACTCGGACATGCATGTGAGTGGTGGAGGAGGGGGTGGGGGTGGTGGAGGTGCAGGGCCTTCAGCAGGGCCTTCAGCAAACTCCAACAATTCTGCAGCAAGCTGCTCCCTGAAAGTCTTCTGGGTGTGTGGCTTTGTCCTGCTGGGGTCACTCCTCATCTAACAAATGTGGAAAAACAAATAGATTAGATTAATTAACTGGCTTATACTTATAGGATAATATTAGACTATAAATGAATAATATTACACCAAATAAATAAGTAAACACATGTATTCACTGGCCATTCATTTAGAAAATGTAACTCCAAAAAGACAAGTAACACTATTTAGCATTTTGCCTAATCATTCCTGTAGCTTCTTGGCTAAGCAAGCACTGTGACGCAGTTGCACCAAACACATAAGTAATATATAAAAACAGAGAGATTACATACCTTTCCCGTGGTGGAAGTTCAACATCCGAGTCACTACTGTCCGGATCCAGGTCTGGCTGGAGGAGATCTTCATCATCCGACGAAGAGTCATCTGGTATGAGCTATCGTCAGCTAGCATCTCTAGCACCTGCTCGCCTCGGTGGTGAAGCTCTCCCTTCTGGCTGCGTAATGCGTAATGGAGCCGGAGCGGGAGTAGTTTATACTATGCAGGATCATATCTTTGAAACCCATTGGTCGATTTGGGTGATTGACACCTTTTCTGAACCGTTAGAGCCAATAGAATCGAGTGACAGTTAGTAAGTCCCGCTAAACATTTACGTCAAGTAGAGAGAGGTTTGCGTAAACAGCACGTGAGACAGCATTAGCTCGGGACTGCGAAACTTTATACCTACTCTGCTGCCATGAATGTAATGATAGATTATCAGGAACAATTCTAAAGTGACTAATAGACATTGGATTAACCTTAAGAAGCGTTTTTATTCCCTTGAACACGATCTTTGATCACAAAACAGCAACGGTAAGACATAATTATTGTTATGGTTTTGAAAACTGTTGTTTTTTTTCTTCTCTGTTCTGGCTGACATCTCAGTGAGTTTGTGTCCTACAGTGATGATACTTATAATAAAATAATCTGTGGAGTATCAGCTTTCAGATGATATGTAGTTTGTGCAGAAAATATTAAGTTTTAAAGATCGTTTTTGCTAGTTAGCACCGGAAGTAGCATCTGCCCGTTTTAGCTAAGGGCTAATGCTAACGCTTCTTGTGAGACTTGTGTTTTGTTTCGGTAAAAATGGTTCGTATAGTCAGTTAGCTGAGATTCTTCTCGTTAATCTGGTATAACACATTAATAGGTTTTTAAATATGAAGATGCCCTGAGACACAGTGTCGTGAAAAAAACAAACCAGGGTCCCCGCCGGCGGGGACCTTCAGGCTTAACAGGTTAAACAACAAATGAAGAACAAGAAGAAACACAACAACAAAACGAACAAAATACAAGAAGAAGAAAAGTTAGTATGGCGATTTCAGATAACACACAGGAGCTAGAACCCACCTGCTTCTTTTAAATCAGCTGTGTGGGAACATTTCGGGTTCCCTGTGGACTACAATAACGATGGAGTGTACGAGTGGTGGATCGGACGAGGACGGTGTGTCGGCGTTGTTCTACAGTGGTGCGGTATGCTAATGGTAACACACGCCAAACATGCTAAATCATATCAGAAGGCATCACCCAGATTGGCCAATCACCGGAGCCCGGCAAAAGACAGCAGCAGTTCAACAGCTGATCCCCGCTGTTTTTAATAAACCAATAGACATGAAAGCCGTGAGACCAAAAATAAATAACGAAAGCTTTTGGCATATGTTTTTCAACGACTTTGCGCTCTTGAAACACTTTCTTATTATTTATGATGTCATATTTTCAAGACATTCTTTTTAGCTTTACAGCTCGATGAAACCTTTTTGTTTGACATCAGCCATTATAGATACTATGGCCATCTGAGTGTGCTGTGTATGGTTTGTTTTTAACTGTTTAATACAGTTCATTATTCAAAAAATAGTTCTTTATTTTTAAACTGAAACTTGCACTACTGTTCAAACATAAATAACAACAAACCTGGAATTATGCATTTGGGACTTTTTTTTTCTTTTTCTTGTTGTACCGAACCGTACCGAACCGTGACCTCCAAACCGAGGTACGAACCGAACCGTGACTTCTGTGAACCGTTACACCCCTAATGTGTATGCATGGTCCTTGTTCAAATAAATACATGAATACAATACATTTTTTGATATATGATTTGAGCAGTTTTTTGGGGGTTTATTTTGTTGTTGTTTTTCATAAATGTATTTTCTCATTTTATTGTTAGGGGGTTTATAATGAGGACTTTAAGTATTATCTGATCCACACTCTACAGAACGGTGGCGGAAAGGCACCATTAAACTGGATGCCAACCGGCCGTAAAACCAGAAGAAGAAGAAGAAGAAAATGAAAGGGTTGTGTGTTTCTGGAGTAATCTTAACACATCTACTCTTCAACTACAGCAGCATCTATCTGAGTGGCATTCAGGTGTGGTTAGAGCGCCGGCTGCTGGAGAGATGGGAGTGGCTCGCCGGAGACCAGACAGCCAATCAGCATCAGGTAATCAGTCTCTAAATGAAAGCATGCTGGCCACCTGGTTCTGGTCTCTTGCAGTAGGTCCTGGAGGGGAGAAGTAGGAAGCCTTCCATGAACAGCAGTATTGTGTAGTTTGTTTCTGTTGGATTGTATCTGTTACACTACAAAAACTTGAAATCTTATAGTATATTTTTCTTTTTTTTTGTCAGAATATGTCTCTACACCTGATATAAGACACACCAACTTCAGAAGTAACACTGCAGTGAGATATCGGGTCTTGTTTTTAGACAATGCATCATCTTGTTAAATCAAGACTTGTATCTCAGATTATTTTACATATTTATTAGAAAATCACCAACTAACATGAGAAAACAGAAACCTTTTGAGTATTTGCAGCTTATACTGTAACACAGCATTTCCTGATTCTGGTCAAATATAGTTCAAAATGTGTTCCCCCAGATCTGATTTATCTACCTATCCCTTCTTATTTTAAGAAATCTTACTAAGCACATTTTTACTTGTTCTATTGGCAGATATTTTGACTAATTTCAAGTGAAAACACCTCGTTTTCATTTAACTTGTTTTTGGAGCAGCATTGTTTCCAGTGTATTGCTTGTGTTTCCGTTTTTATTAAACATTTGATTTGCACCAAACCCACATCTCCTTCCATCCTGTCAACTGGGTGAGCAGTACAGTGAGTGCGTATTTCAATCTGAGATAATCCATTAGACATGTTGTTACCTTTTGAACATCAAGACATTTATTATTTGGAAGCAAAAACAATTTGAACACATTGCAAAATGTTTAGGAATCGTGTGATGCGGTGCCGTTTGACTGATGCCCATTCAGACCCTTGCAGCTGATTTCAGATCAGATTAGGGTTAGTTTGGTGTGAAGTGTCTTTCTGTCAATGACTTAAAGGCTGTTTTGGGGTTTTCCTAAAACCTCCTTTCTAGAGACCCCAGCTCAAAACTCAGCTAGGTGGCATGATGCAAGTTTCTGCATTATCCTTTTCATATATATTTTGGAAGGGATATTTATTTCTTGTTATATTAATTGAATGTTAAACAGTATGATAAGAAAAAATATATATGCAAAAGTTAAATCTCTGAGGATACGGTTTTAGTCTTCAACCTTTTATGATTTTCAGAGCTTAGAGTCACTTCTCCTGTTCATCGTTATATAACAACAGATAATAACAACAGATCCATCACTCCTTCCCTTTAAAGAAGTAGCAGAACAATCACAGTGACTTGTTTTATGCAACAAGCTAAAGGCCACAAGATGTGCTGGTTTCTTTTGGACTTTGTGATGTGAGTGAAAGGAAGTAAAACACCCATATTAATCTTTGATGATAAAAGCAGCCTGCCGTATTCTAGCTGCCCCCACATGGACAGAAACAGCAATTGCAGGTTCAAAGATATTGATGAGTGGAAATACATTTTTCTAAATTCTGTTCATCAATCAATCAATGTTTATTTATAGCCCAATATCACAAATGTTACATTTGTCTCAGTGGACTTCACAGTTTGTACAGAATATCAGTATGACAATACGACACCCTCTGTCCTTAGACCCTCTGTCCTTAGACCCTCTGTCCTTAGACCCTCTGTCCTTAGACCCTCTGTCCTCAGACCCAATGTCCTCAGACCCTCTGTCCTTAGACCCTCACATCGTACAAGGAAACACTTCCAGAGAAAACCCACAGTTTAAAGGGAACATGGGAGAAACCTCAGGGAGAGCAACAGAGGAGGGATCCCTCTCCCAGGACGGACAGACGTGCAATAGATGCCGTGTGCAAATTGAAAAGATAATACATTTTCAACATAGGTAGTCCAAATGTTTGAAATGCATGTGTGTATAATAGGAAGATGAATCCATGAGGATATTGACTTATGATCCAGGACCACAGCCACGACTCAAGATCCAGGGCTCGCGATCCAGGACACAGGATCATCCATGACTCCGGATCCCGGCGTATATAGACACCAAAAAGAAAGACATTTGGGGAAGCTGGGTTAATCGGAACATGAGAGTACACAGGTATAGACAGAGAGAAGGAAGAAGTAAGATGTCCCCCGACAAACTAAGCCTATATCAGCAAAACTAGGGGCTGAATCTAATCAGCCCTAACTATAAGCTTTATCAAAAAGGAAGGTCTTAAGCGCACTATTAAAAACGGATAGGGTGTCTGCCGCCCGAACACAAACTGGAAGCTGATTCCACAAATGTGGAGCTTGATAAGAAAAGGCTCTGGCTCCCATTGTACTTTTAGAGACTCTAGGAAGCAACCAACAACCCTGCATTCTTGGAACGCAATGCCCTAGTAGGACAGTAGGGTATAATGAGTTATTTAAGGTAAGATGGCGCCTGCCCATTAAGGGCTTTGTAGGCGAGAAGAAGAATTTTAAATTCTATCCTGTGTTCTATAGGGAGCCAGTGTAAGGCAGCCAGAACAGGAGTAATGTGGTCCCTTTTCCTAACTCTGGTTAGTACACGAGCTGCAGCATTTTGAATCAGCTGAAGCGACTTGACTGACTTCTTGGTACACCCTGATAATAAAGAGTTACAATAATCCAGCCTTGAAGTAACAAATGCATGGACTAGTTTCTCTGCATCATTTTGAGGCAAGATATGCCTGATTTTTGCAATGTTACGTAGATGGAAGTAGGCGGTCCTTCAAATTGATTTTATGTGGGCGTTAAAGGATAAATCCTGATCAAATATAACACCAAGATTCCTTACAGTCTCACTGGAGGCCAAATTAATGCCATCCATAGTTAGTATATATTTTGATAGTTTGTTTCGTAGATTCTTCGGGCCAAGTACAATAACTTCAGTTTTGGTCGTGTTTAACATCAACAAGTTTAAGATCATCCACGTTTTTAAGTCCTTGAGGCAGTCTTGAATTTTATTTAGATGATTAATGTCATCAGGCTTGATTGATAAATATAGTTGAGTATCATCCGCATAACAATGAAAATGTACAGAATGATTCCTTATAATATTGCCTAACGGAAGCATATATAATGTGAATAAAATAGGTCCGAGCACTGAGCCCTGTGGCACTCCATGGCTAACTTTGGTTTGCGTGGAAGATTCATCGTTGACACGTACAAACTGAGAGCGTTCAGATAGATAGGACCTAAACCAGCCTAAAGCAGTTCCCTGTATGCCAACTAAGTGCTCTAGTCTTTGCAATAGAATAATATGGTCGATAGTATCAAATGCAGCACTGAGATCGAGCAAGACAAGAATAGAGACAAGTCCCTTGTCTGAGGCTATTAGAATGTCATTTGTGACTTTAACCAGAGCTGTCTCTGTTCATGTATTTTATTAAATCAAAAAACACAAAGAATCAGTGAAATAATGATTATGAATCTTTATTTTATTTTAAATGACAACATTATACAATAAGTTGATTTTGTGGGATACAAATGACAGTGCATTGCTTAGAAGTTGAGCTACCAGCAGTCAATAAGATCAGCATTTTCAAAAGAGTTATATATTTGATCATTTGTCTTTTTTAAATACATTCTGTATAATATCATGCAAAACATTTTGTATCTTTAAAAACGGGAAACGTTAACATTTGTGTTATTTAATTCATTAAGTGGAAATAAACATTTATATTTAATCGTAACAGTTTGAAAGCAAGAATGTATAAACTATAATTCATAACTCTGACACTGCACATTCTGTTGCATTTAAAAAAGGGTTATATTTAGGGTCTGAGACCAGAGGTCGGCGAAGACCCCATTGTTATCACAGCAAAACACACACAAACATACTGTAGGGGAAACCACGGGCAAAAGCACAGAAACACACATCACAACATGGGACACACACACACACACACACACACACACACACACGCACACACACACTGAATTCTCGCCGTGAAACACGGTTATCTCATAACTCCATTGAACATGCTCCGGATGGCCCAAAACCTCTCATGTTATATAATGATGCAGCCCTCAAGACATCCAAGCCTATGATGGGTTGTCATCATATGCTGTTGCCATGGAAACACAATGCTCACCGTGAAACACGGTTTTCTCAAAACTTCAGTGGAAATGTTTATGTTGCTGCTGTAACTCCCATTGTCTGATCGGAGAGAAACTTCCCACATTTGCTAACGGCTGAGTCCAGAAAACGTCTGCCTAACACGTCGACGTGCGGACCTGTGCGGAGCGTCGAAGACCCGCTCATCGCTGCTCGCTGCTTTAATTTTTTATTACTGTATAACTAATATATCAGGTTAAGAGGCATGTTCTGTCCTCACATTGTGCGGCTATGCAAAGCTAGACAGGTAGCTAACAACTTGAATCCTCCAATAATCACAAGGCTTTGGCTTTTCTTGATGTTTACTGTACAATTCTCATTGTGAAACTAGAAATACAATACATAAATAAAGCATACATTAGTACACATATAACTGATATACATACATTAATTCAATTAGTCTGCATCTCATACATACACTCATACATGTACACAGCATCTGTATGTAATGCTACTAATTAAACCCATTTAACCAAACAAATACAATCCACCATTTTACCATCAAAGGCATATAAAAACAACAGCTTACTGTAAATGTAAGTGCAATAAACACGCCAACATTAATAATGCAATAAGCCTAACATAGTGCATTGACAATAATGCTACGACTAGCAAGCTACATGTAAAGCTAACTGCTAACTGTTTGCTAAATTAAGCATGTTCTAACAAACAGGGAAAATGTTACAGACTCACATTTTCTACAACATATTACACAGGTTATACATTATGTTCTGGTACTTAGAGATCAATAGTATCCAAAGCAAAAGCGTAATAATAAAGGAACTCTGCAGCACCGGGAGTCGGCTGCATGTCGTGACGTCAACTGAATAAATTCCCTATTACATGCACACATCCTAGGTACAGTGTTGCCAACTCCATAGTAAGGAAAGTAGCTATTGGCTGTCCGAAAAGTCGCCAGAAGTCGCTAAATGACGCCATCGCCTAATTTGCATATCATGTAATGGCGGCTGTAGGCAAAAAACGTTCCCAACCCTTCAAGGATCAAAACTTGAAACCACCGGAGTTAAATCCAGACGACAGTAGATCAGAAATGTCTTTGCCTTTTGAGTATGTTTGGGGGTTTTAACATGACAGATTGGCATAGAAATCCCCCTTACAATAAAGGCAGTATGCCCGTGTGTCATCTCCAATAAATGGCTTCAACCATCCTTTATACTCAGGGTTTGATTCCCACTCCTTTCTGTATTTTTGAGAATACAATTTAGACTGTGCCATGATGTTTAGCTTGTCACAGAGAGGCACACACACAGTGGACGAGGTGATTGAGTGACTGAGGCTGTGTGAGGCAAAGCAAAGGCAGTTCATTATTATAGTGTGAAAGTGAGTGAAGAAACATTTACATTCAACATTTAAATCCCGCTCAAAACCAGGACGGCTTGGCAGTTGGCGCATGCGCAATTCATTTGCAGTCTCGACGCGGGGGAGTGTGGTTGTCTCCTCTCTGCTCTGACTGCAGCAGCAGCTCTGCTGCGGCCAGGCAACTGTCAGTCTGAGCGCCTGTGAGTACTATGGGAGGGAGGCGGGGCTCACGGCAGCACCCGCGGCTCGTTAACTGCAGAACAATGTGAGTCTCCAAACACCAGAAAAGTCGCTAATAACACCATTATAAATCGCTAGATTAGTCGTTAGTCGCTTTTGACACAAATAAGTCGCCGGAGGGTTTGGAAAGCCGCCAAATTTAACGAGAAAATCGCCAAGTTGGCAACACTGCCTAGGTACCACAAACGAACACAGGGGGGCAGTATAAACAATGCAAATCAACCTTAATGATGTATATTGAACAGTTTCACTTTGAAACTAATATTCATCTTCCAAGAAAGGCAACACAAGGCACATTCAAATAAAGATTGGTCTTTAAATACATGTTGTCTTTTTAATTGTTTGTCTAAGTCAGGGGTGGGGAACCTCCGGCCTCCGGGCCGTATACGGCCCATGAGACCATTTGGTATGGCCCTCGAGGTAATTTATAAACACACGCAAAAAAGAAAAAAATTCAAGAAATCTAGACCGCAAAATAATTAAACAAGCGAGTGCCTGTTTTTCCTGGCCAAGGTCAGGGTCCTTGAACACAACACGAGCCTCACGTGTCATCACGCATCTGGTTAGCTAGCTATGCTAACGAATATAAGAAGCTTTTTCTCCAACCAGTGAGGTAAAGGCACATCTTTATATGATCATTATAGTTATAAAAAAATAAGAGAATAAAGTAAACAGGTATGAAATACTATATGACAGTAAAAAAAAGTTATTAATAAACAAGAATACAGTTTGAAAAGAGAGTGATTTGTAAAATATCCATAAAGAAAAAAATCTGCTTACAGTTCCGTTTCATATGGGTGTTGAGAGATGTATCCATAGATCTATTAATTTTACTCTCAAAATGCACCAGATAGATGCTTTTAACTTCAACATTTAAAAAAAAATCTCCCCCCCCCCCCCCACACTTAAATCATGTCCACATGGATATGGAACTAAATACATTTGCACACATCTTGTGTCCATATACTTCTGTTTTGGTGGTCATGCCACGGTGCATGCATGCACGGGTCATGGTCAAATATCTGGATTAAGAGGTTGCTTTTTCTTTGCACAGCATGAAAGAAAGGCGAAATGAATGGGCTGTGATTTTAGTTTTTTAAGCAGACGTTGAGTTCAATAATTTGTACGGCCCTCGGAGGATGTTGTAAAAATTGAAATGGCCCTTGAGAGGAAAAAGGTTCCCCACCCCTGGTCTAAGTCAAGGATCTATAACTGGTACTTAGTTTTAATGATACAGTCTGGTTATTATGCTGTTTGGAGGAGGCCTCACAGGTAAGAGCACTAACTAGCTACCATCACATGTACCTTAGCTTGACTTAAATGTATTAAACGTATAATTAAGTGATATCAAAATATAAATAACTAGTGTCATGCAAACATATTAATATTTGCTTGATTCCAGAGTTGAATGTATCACAATTGCATACAAACGTTAAGGGATTTTAAGATTCAGAAGTATTATGCTAAAAACTCAATAACTCAGGCCCCCGGCCACACGAGGACGAAAACGGCTAAACGCATAGGATTAACGCAAACACAATCGCAAAAAAGCTTCTGTCCACACGCAATAGTCACCGGATAGTGTCTGTCTACACGAGACAGCTCCGTTTAGCTCCAACCGCTGGAGAAGCTGCAGTACATATGCCGAGCCTGTACGTGGCGCTGTAACTTCCTCCACAAAAGCAGCGAAGAAGCATGGTTGTCATGGTTGCCCTTCTGTTTATTCTCCGCGGTGGGGGCCGAGGGAACCGGGCAGAGTTTTTCGCCAGTCAACGTGTATTAAAGTTTAAATCTTCCGACAAAATTATAAAAGTGCCGGTCAAAGGTCTTCTTTGTTATTTATTGAGCTTTAAAACAAATGAATAACGACTCTATATAATATAATAATAAAATACACGGAGCCTCTCTTTTTCCTCCCTCTCTTTGGACAGCGCCAGTGTCTGTCTCATGCAGCAGCTGATCCAGTAATGAGTGACCCGGCCGACAGTACAAATAAACATATTTATATCTAGTAGTTTGAGAGGTGTCTCCGTCCTGTCAGAAAGACTTCACTCGCGTTTATGTCCATATCGAGAGAAAGATAAATAATCTGAATTCAGAGTGCAGTTTACTTTGACGCGGGGGTGAGCAGCAGAGGTGGGGAGAGGCGGGGCTATTGCCTCATCATTATCAGAAAATGATCGTATAGTGCGTACACACGGAGCCGTTGGACCCCCCAGAGCGTTGCGTATGCCGTTCTATCCACCTTGGGACCCGTTATCGTTTCCGCAGTCGTTTAGTGCCGTATTCGGTCGTCCTCGTGTGGCCGAACGGTCTATATGACACTAAACAGTAACGCAAACGACCGTTTTCGTCCTCGTGTGGCCGGGGCCTTAGATTATTATTTATAGTTTTGCTGAATAGTTTCATGTCCGCTTACCTTAGAAACGTAAAATGCAACGGCAGTGTGCACATGGGGAGCATGTTAGCTTAGCTTGGTAGCTTCAGCTAGCTCTGGCTCTTCCAGCTGTTGGCAGGAGGTCCCGCCTTGGCTCCGCCTCTTTGCTCTTATTTGGATCAGGATGGAGCAGGCGGGAGTTGAACTCTGACGTCACTGTCGAGCCGTTAGTGGCCGACTCCGCCTACTAAGGGCTTCTCGGCAACTCTGCAGAATCCTATGGGTGACGTCCCATTTATATATACAGGCTATGATCCACACCTATGATCAACACGCATGGATTAATATCGATTTAATACATTAATGTAGCCTTTGTTTCTGCTAAAAGAGGTGTCGACCAGCTGGGGAAACAAGAAAATTGGCGTAATCGAGTGTGACTTTTACAAAATAAATCATTACGTCGGGGTAGCATTTGCTTGGCATTTCCGGGTATTTCTCTACTGGTTAACATGGGTTAACATTAACAATACCGTGTAACTGTCACGTTTGAAGGGACGAAATCTTCACGTCTCCCAGCATGGTAAATCGTCACAAGTTCACGTCTTGCCGTGATACCGGGTTGACTTAAAGGCTGTTTTGGGGTTTTCTTAAAAGCTCCTTTCTAGAGACCCCAGTTCAAAACTCAGCTAGGTGGCATGATGCAAGTTTCTACATTATCCTTTACATATATATTTTGGATGGGATATTTATTTCTTGTTATATGAATTTAATGTTAAACAGTATGATAAGAAATAAAATATATGCAAAAGTTAAATCTGATATGGTTTTAGTCTTCAACCTTTTATGATTTTCGTAGTGGACTAACTTCTCCGGTTCATCGTTATATAACAACAGATAATAATAACAGATCCATCACTCCTTCCCTTTAACACTAGAACCGCCAACGGGTACATTTTACCCGCAGCTGTTTTTTGATTGTATGTAACTTGTTTTCAATAACATATTAAAGTCTCCCAGTCCGTGACTTTTCCTGAAAGTGTGTTATGTAGCACCCTATGTTGTTAACAATTGTCAATATGAAGTCAGATTGAAAAAATCGCCAAAAAAATTGCCATTTATACCTAGGCTATATCCGCCAGCGGGTAATATTTACCTCATAGAAAATGCAGCGTAAACATGACGTATTGCTATAGCAACGCCTTTTGTCTACTGCGGTTCCTTATAGATAGAGAGATATAGATTGAGAGAGAGAGATAGATTGATAGATGGATAGAGAGATAGACAGACAGATAGATAGTTATAGATAGTGTAACATCTTGGAGAATACAAGATCTTGGATGACTGAGCTCACTTGAGGACGTAATGCATGTCTGCAGGTTACGTGACAGTTGAATAAAGATGGACACTCGGAATGAGAGAAGTAGTCCGCGTCATCTGTTTATGTAGACAATTATATGACCATAGAACAGAACATTACAGATAGATCGATAGATAGTTATAGATAGATAGATAGTTATAGATAGAGAGATTTGTACCTAAACAAAACACAAGTCTAACACCAAGCGTTTTAAATCAGCATTATTAGCGATATTTTATACTTCATGTTATCTGCACAAACTATATCATATGAAAAGCTGAGAGTCCACAGATTATATTGGTATAAATGTTATCCCTGTGCGATCAAAACTCACTGTTCTACATGATAAATAAAAGAACATTGTACCTTGAAAATCAATAGCGGGTACATTTGACCCGTTGGCGGTTTTAGGTATACAGCGACCTCTGGCGGTTCTAGTGTTAAAGAAGTAGCAGAACAATCACAGTGACTTGTTTCATGCAACAAGCTAAAGGCCACAAGATGTGCTGGTTTCTTTTGGACTTTGTGATGTGAGTGAAAGGAAGTAAAACACCCATATTAATCTTTGACGATAAAAGCAGCCTGCCGTATTCTAGCTGCCCCCACATGGACAGAAACAGCAATTGCAGGTTTAAAGATATTGATGAGTGGAAATACATGTTTCTAAATTCTGTTCATGTATTTTATTAAATCAAAAAACACAAAGAATCAGTGAAATAATGATGATGAATCTTTATTTTATTTTAAATGACAACATTATACAAGAAGTAGATTGTATGGGATACATACACATTACAGTGCATTACTTAGTAGTTGAGCCACCAGCAGAAAATAAGATCATCATTTTCAAAAGAAAAACAGACTTATATATTTGATCATTTGTCTTTTTTAAATACAATCTGTAAAATATTATCAATATCATGCACAAATGTTTTTTACTTTAAAAACGGGAAACTTTAACAATTGTGTTATTTAATTCATTAAGAGGAAATACACATTTATATTTAATCGTAACAGTTTGAAAGCAAGAATGTATTAACTATAATTCATAACTCTGACACTGCATTTTCTGTTGCATTTAAAAAAGGGTTATATTTAGTTGAAGACCCGCTCATCGCTGCTCGCAGCTTTCATTTTACAATTGAGTTCCATACGTAAGCAGGTAAGCAGTTCTCGTCGAGCAAACACTACCACCTGGCTGCTATCTCATATCTGTGAGGGCAGAGGTTCAGTCTGTAGGGGATTGGACTTCGGACTGAAGGGTCCCCGGTTCACGTCCCGATCGGACCAAAACATACGGAGTGTTGACTGGTACTGGAGAGGAGCCAGTTCACCTCCTGGGCCACTGCCGAAGTGCCCTTGAGCAAGGCACCTAACTGCTCACTGGCGCCAGCTAGACTGGCTGCCTCCGCTCTGACCTCTCAACTGCATGTGTGCATATAACTGTGTGTGTATTTGTGTATGTGCATGATGTTAAAAGTGTGTACTGTGTACCTGTATACAAATGTGTTTACGACAGAGTGGAAACTGAATTTCCCCCTCGGGGGATAAATAAAGGTCCATCTTCTTCTTCTTACTGGATGTGTTTTTTTTTAAATTGTAAATCTTCTACTTGCATCTTTAATATTTGATGCATGCTTCCTAATTATTTGCTGTGATGATGTGAACGTCCCCTCTGTGGGATGAATGAATGTCTTCTGTGGCTGCGAGGGAGTGCGGTCGTCTTTCAACCAGAAGGTTGTGGGTTCGATCCCAGCCCGTGCAGCCAACATGTCGATGTATCCTTGCGCAAGATACTTAACCCTGAGTTGCTCCCGATGGCCAACGGTGTGTGAATGTGCGTGAATGTTAGGTCCTAGAGTAAGTGGTACTGCTCTGTGTGAATGGGTGAATGACATGTAGTATGTCAAGCACTTTGAGGGGTCGTAAAGACTGGATAAAGTGCTATATAAGTACAGTCCATTTACCATTTACCATTCTGATCTGCAGTAATAATACAAATGCATATATTATCAAATGATAAATGCACGGACTATTCCGGCATACTGTGAGCTGTGTGTAGGGAGTGTTTGTTGATGGGTTGAAATCCCCTTCAGTCGACCTGTAGTTTATAACTCGTCAGGAGGATCGACATTTATCATTCATTATAAATCACATGTGTGTTTATGAGTTTGTTTATGAAGCATTATAATCGCCCTCAGAATGCACTATAGATATAGTCTGTGCAAAATGGAATTAACTAAATTATTTTGTATTCACTTTTCTTCTTTTCTCCCTTGTATGTCCCCTTTGTCGCTCTTTTCCCTTGTTTCCTCTCCTCTTGTTTCCTCTCCTCTGAATATGTTAACCTCTTTGTGTTCTTAACTTCCTCTCTTCTGCATTTCAACATTATTCCACCGTTTGTTGTTTGTGTGACCCCTCCAAACAAATGCATGTCCACTTGTTGTGAGTATCACTCAGTGGTGGACATTGATGGTGTAATGAGTCTGAATGTGCACAGAGACAGTTTCCTCATGCCTTATCAAAGCTTTAACGTCCAGTACAGAAAGTACCTCATGTAGGCATATTAAGTACGTGTCATAATACCGTGAGCTGTAAGCAGGAGCAGAATAAGTGATCATCAGATACAAGTTCAGTTCGAGGACGGTCCATGTGGATATGCCCGTGAACACAATGGAGTCTGTGAGAGATTACGATGAGACAGTAATATTGAAATGGACCTTTGGAGTCATTACAATAGCAGCCGGAGTGTGCTAACGTTTCCTTTTATTTATTTACGATGTGCAAACACACCGTGAGGCAAATTCATCGGATAACAACTAGATGTGTCCGAATGTGAAGTCCTCTGTTTTACTGAGTTGGCAAACAGACATAATCTGATGGAACATATTTTATGTCAATGGACAGTTAAATATGGAAATACTCAAACGACTGAAGAGAGGGAACGCAGCAGAGCCAAGGATCACACATTTTACACACGTAGACATAAAGATGAAAGAACTTACCAGAACAATCCAATAAGTCTTCAGTGTTTCTGATCAGAGTCCAGTTTACATTTAATTCTCCTCAATCTGACTTGTAGCAACACTGACGTGTTACAGAGATCTGTCTGTGAGCACAGAGCTGAGAGAGCAGCCTCCACCCCCAACACACACACACACACACACACACACACACACACACACACACACACACACACACACACACACACACACACACACACACACACACACACACACACACACACACACACACACACGCACACACACACGCACACACACGCACACACACACACACACACACACACACACACACACACACACACACACACACACCAGAGTTCCCGTTAGCCGGTAATTACCGGACTACGACCGGTAAAATATGCTGAAGACCGGCAAATCTAAATCTCTCCGGTCAAAGTGTCCGTTCAAAATAATTTCCGTTTAGCGCAATAACGCATCAGTTGCGCAATTTGCGCCACTTATGTGACAGACAAGAAGAGTATGTGACAGACAAGAATAGTCAATTCTAATGTTTAACACTTAATGTGGAGAAAGAGATGTCCTGGATGGGTATTGATTGTGCGTTGATCTGTTGGTAATGCCTCGGGGTTCCGGTGGGCATGTAAACAAATGCATAATGCTGCGCTATACTTTGTGGCCTCACCCGGTTGCATAGCGATACTTATTGTTTAGATGTCTTTTAATAAGCAGGTAGTCCTATCATTAGCTAGAACTAGCTGGATCTGATCGATATGGACATAAACGCAAATCTAATCTGACTGGAGAGAGAGATCAGCTGCTGCTGACGAGTCGACACGCAGCTCTGCATGATCACATGCAGCGGTGAGCGGACAAAACACACTCTTCAGGTTAGAATATCACACGTAGCTATTTTAATGACCTCTCAAACTACCTAAACTAGTTATAGATATGTTTAGTTTTACTGTCGGGTCACTCATTACTGATCCGCGAGTTGCATGATACTGACGGGCTGTCAGGAGAGGGAGAGAGCTCCGTTTATTATTCCCGTGTTATTGTAAATTACTGTACACTTTTGAATAATGTAGTTAATCTACTATGATTAGTTTGTTTAATATCGAATAATATCAATTTGTTTTAAAGCACAATAAATAACAAAGAAGTCCTTTGACCGGCACTTTTCTAATTTTGTCCGGAAGATTTAAACTTTAACGGACATGTTGACCGGCGAAAAAATATTCTAACGGGAACTCTGACACACACGCACGCACACACACGCATATACACACACACACACACACACACACACACACACACACACACACACACACACACACACACACACAAACACACCTTGTTGTAAATTCACAGAGCTGAGATCCAGACACAGTCACAGGGGGATTGAGGACCACCCTTTCTTGGCTTGCTGAACCCTCTCCTACACACACTATACTATATTTCTTTGGAGAAAAAAAAAAGTCGAGCCCCCCCAACACAAGTCAGGCTCAGTGGCGGCGCCAGAGATCTCTTTTTGGGGGTGCTGTGGGGTAGCTTGACGTTTCATGGGTGCTCAAACATTTAGGGTTTCCCTTTAATGTACCGGGCGCTACAGAGGAATGTTCTACTGCAACACTCCCCACGCATATACACAGTGTTCCTGCAACTGTTACAATGAAGGCTCGATAATCAGCTCACGGCTCAGGGGGTCAAGTGCTATTTTTATAGGTGGTGTGTGGACCTCCTCTCGGGGGGTCCGGGCGCAAGCTCCCCCGGGAAGATTTATTTTTAAACATTGAAGTTAAAAGCATCAATCTGGTGCACTTTGAGAGCAACATTAGAGATCTATGGATACATCTCTCAACACCCATTTGAAACAGAACTGTAAACAGATTTACTTTTTCTTTATGGATATTTTACAAATCACCCTTTTAAACTTTATTCTTGTTTTACTGTCATATAGTATTTCAGAGCTGTTTTTCATTTATTCTCTTATTTTTTTATAACTATAATGATCATATAAACGTGTGCCTCGGAAATAATTGTTTACATTAATGGTGACCAAAACGTTTGAGACCCACTGAGATAACACTGAGAGAGTAATTTAGCTCACTGAGCCTCTCAGTCTGACAGGAGAGGACTCTCCTCCACTTTGTTGTTGAAAACACTCCTTATATCTGTTAGCGTAGCTCGCTAGCACCAGAAACTAACAACAACGATCTCCGGTACCGGTGCGCTCTCTCTCTCGCTCGCGCACACAAAATGGCTCGTTCCACACACACACACACACAGAGCCGAGCTTTAATGAAACACAGAGACCCAGACGTAATAGTATTGTACTGCATCATATTCTTTTCGAATCAATAATTTTTCAAATTATGATTTTTTTTTTTTTTATCTTTAAAAAAAAAAAAAAAGTATAAACATGTTTCCTCCTGGTCTCTCGCGCCCCCCCCTGGCTTGCCTCTGCGCCCCCCCCAGTGAGAACCACTGCACTATACACACAACTGCACTCCCACTACCACTCCAACTCCATTATTACATTACACACTGTGGACAGTCTCATCCATGATGAAGAGCGAGGTCCTGAAGTGTTCTGCCTTGTGTCCTGACAACAACCTGTCCCTCAACTAAAGAACCCATCATCGACTACAGGAAACAGAGCAGAACCCCCCTTCCCCCCCACCCCCCTTATGTTTAAATGCATTTAAAGCAGTATGTTGTACCTTACTCGTGAAACTATCAAGTCAGAACTCTGTCCAGATGCGTTTCTCTGCTAAAACATGTATTGTAAGCAGAGCGTTGATGTTTAAAGCCCCAACAGACTGGAACACTTCACCTGCTGCTGTCAGACCCCCGTCATCATTGGGTCTGTTTCAGCATCCTCATCTCACTTTCAGCTGCTCTTGTTATTGATGGAACTGATCCATTAGACACTACATTGTAATGATTGTATGTATTACTTCATGAATGTTACTCAACAGACTCTACGTGGTTTGTCATGCTTTGCTTTCTGTTATATCTCTCACAGGCTCCGCCCTCTACTGGACTCTATGGGTACTATCTTACCCCGCAAGCATTCTCCCACTGAGACTTCTATAGACGTAGCCGGCCCTGGGCGGGCCTACCTGAATGCGCGTGCATCACACCGTATAAAAGGAGGCCTCGCCTCCTGACTATCATCCTTTTCTCTTCAGCAAGCGGAAGTGTTTTCACGGAGCTTAGAAAGACAACAAATTAAGAGTAATGGAGTCAGTTCTTGACCAGAGGACCTGCCCGAAGTGTCCAAACCTGATCGCGGGAGCGGATCCACACCCCTGCTGCTTTTTGTGTATGGGGCCTAACCACGCTGTGAGCAGTATGGGCCCGACGCCGGCATGCTCAGCCTGCCAGATGCTTCCTCGGCTCACGCGTGAGCATCGTGGGCAGCATTTCCTGTCAGCAGAGGCTCCGCAGGAGGAGGTGGAGGATTCGGATCTCGACGTCGTCGAGATGGGCGAGTCAGGAGAGGAGGAAGTGCCGTTCCGATTCTCCCTTCCGTGGGGCCAGACAACCCCGATTCCGGAGGAGGAGGACGCCTCGGTGTCGGGAGGTCCGACTCTCAGGTCTGCACGTTTGGATTTCCCAGCGGTGATGACCCTGGCAGCGGAGCGCGTAGGCCTACCGCTCCCACCACCGCTTCCACCGAGGCCTATAAGCCGCCTGAGACAGGGGTTTTACGGCCCGGTGCATCCAGCGCAACCGACCTTCGTTTCGCCCCAGCTGCCTGATATATGGCGGTGTGTGGAGGCGACATGGCAGCAGCCATTCAAGACTAAGGCCCCAGTAGCCGCAATGGCAGGCATCATCAAGGTGGAGGGCCACTCGGACACAGCGTGTGCAGGGGTGCCCCCCCTTGATGAGAGCCTGGCGGCCCATCTGCTTCCGCGGGCGGCTGGTTGGGCGGAGGGTAAGCGACCCCTGCCCCCGCTGCCCCGGGACCGAGACACTCTGGAATATCTGGACAAGATGTTCAAGCTCAGTACGCAGATGGCGGCTGCAGCAAATAATCTCGGCGTGTTGGGCGTCTCCCTGATCACCCCTCAGGCAGCCGCCCCCGCCCTCCTGTCGCAAGATGGGAGCGATTATCCGGACCGCGCTATAGGTCAGATGAATAATCTGATTCATGGCGTGGCCGCTGCAGCAGGGCGGGTGATTTCCTTCCACAGTGGCGTCTCGTCACGTGTGGTTGGGACTCACTGCCCTATCTAGAAAAGACCGAGAAGATCTCCTCGGAGCCCCCGTGTCCACGGAGGGGCTCTTTGGGTCAATCTCCTCGGTCACTCAGCGCTTCAGCCGGCTGGAGGAGGAAAGTGTCCAGTTTAGCAGGATGCTACCGCTGGCCCCGCCTCCGGCCCCGCTACGCGCTCCTCCACGCGTTTCCATGCAGGCGAGGGAGCGCAGTGCGACAGTGAAGCGGAGGGAGAGGCGCCGGCACGGGGTCCCGTAGCTGCGGCGCCCTCCACCTCTACGGCCCATCACGTGGTACCGGCATATCGGCAGCCACGGAGAAGGGTCTTCAGCAGCAGAGATCGGCCGGGTGGGGGGCGCCGTCTGCCCGAAGCTGACTGGCGGGGGGAGGTAGCGTCTCGGCGGGGGGAGGAAATCTCTTCGCCCGGGACGCGAGGGTGAATCCCACCTCCTCCCTATTCGATGCACAGATTCCTTTGAAACATTTTTAAAATAAAGAAAAAGTTGATCTGTATCCAAGTCTAAGTGTCCTTTGTTTCCACAATGCTACACTTACACATGATGTCTGTACAGATTCCCCACTCGCCGCCCCAGCCATAGCTCCTGTAACGGAGCCTACACACGGCGGCGTGCGTTGCCGCTTGGCGGTGGGCGTGTCTTGAGCTTGGGGAGTCAACCCGAGCAACGCGACCAACAACCAATCACATGAATGTCCCGCCCCGGACATACAAAGCAAAGCATTCATGCTACATCCATGCTGGCTAAATATACTGTCTATGCTTGCTAGCTGTCCATTCAAACGAAGTACACTGGATATAAACTCCCCAAACAGGCGAAAACCTACCAGTTTCACCCACTGTCTCTGCCACCTCCCCCCATGCCTGGCTCCTCCGGTTTGTATCCCTGTATGTAAAGAGGGACTGGTCATATAGTACCGGGTGATTCCCTACCGCCACGATAATTTTCTCCTCCATTTTTTGACATATGGGAAATAACTGCGGTCTGGCTCTCCCAACATACACGCGGTTTGATTGGCTAGCGCTTGTGCTGTCAGATTTGCATACGCGGGATTTGATTGGCTGACGCCTCCGTCGAGGCGGCAAAAGTAGAACATTGCTCTACTTTTGCAGCGAGCACCGCGAGAGAAGCTACGCTTTGCTCCCGCAATGCAGTTCGGCGAATCGTGACGTCACCCCATTCAAAGTGAATGGGCAGAAGCGTTGAAGCGGCAACGCACGCCGCTGTGTGTAGGGGCTGTAACGGGAGGAGGCTAGTGGGAGTGCGCAGATGAGAGTGATGAAACGTAAACAAAGCTATCGTAATGCTATACGGGTACAGAGGCATTATGGCCGGCATATTGCTGTTGGGGAACACACTAAGCCTGGGGTTAAGACTCCAATTAATGCAGGTTACCAGAGTTGCATTATGGCAGCGCCCGCACTCACAGAAGAGCGCGTGGCGGTGCGTTCAGGGACCTTAGTAGAACGCACTACTCCTATGAGGACTCCGATTAATGATGTTCACCGGTGAAAACGGCATTATGAGGGAGCGCGCGCTCACACATGAGCGTGCGGCGGTGCGTTCAGGGTCCTCAGTAAATAATCGGCCCTTTCTGTGTCGACCCTCCATGGGCGAATCTTCCCTTCACGGGGAGTTTTGCGGCGGGACGGGTCGCCAGAGAGTACCACAGCTTTATAGCTGCGGCCCCACAGCTGAGGGCATGCCCTTTAACACAGTGTTATGGGGAATGGAAACTCAGCTGTGTACTATCAAAGTGGATGGACAGGACGCTGAAACGGGGCTATTCACTCCAGTTCTGCAGCGTCCCACCCCCTTTTATGGGCATGCGAGAGGTGAAGCTATCCTCTCGAGAGGGGGCCTTGTTGACCACAGCGGAGGAACTGTGGTTATGGGCTTCAGAGGTGGTGTTATCTCTGAGAGCCCTCCATATCCCGGGACTGGAGAACGGGGGAGCCGACCTCATGTCAAGGGGCGGCCCCCAGGTGAGTGGGTGCTTCACCCGAAGGTGGTGAAGCAGATCTGGGCCCAGTTCGGGAGAGCGGAAGTGGATCTGTTCGCCAGCCGGCGAAACAGCCACTGTGCCCTGTGGTTCTCCGTGGCTCGGAGCGACGACCCACCCTTGGGGGTGGACGCGTTTGCACACGAGCCATGGCCAAGGAAGCTGCTCTACGCCTTTCCACCGCTGCGTCTCATTCTCCCCCTCCTGAGGAGAGTGAGGCGAGAACGTCTGTCAGTCATCCTAGTGGCTCCGGACCGCGTTGGGGCGCCGTGGTACTCAGAGATGACACAGATGAAGGTGGGCCAGCCCTGGGCGGTTCCCCAGTTCTGGGGGCGATGTCTCAAGAGGCAGGTGCAATCGGGGCGTTACCCACTCTCGGCCGTCCTCTCCAGGTTTGGCTCCTGAGAGGGGACAGGCTGAGACAGGGTGGATTGTCTGACAAGCGTTATTCAGTCTATCCAGCAAGCTAGAGCTGGATCCACCACAGCCTGTTTACAGGTCAAAGTGGCTAGGATTCCAGCGATGGTGTGAGGAGCGGGGAATAGAGCCCTATCTTGTGAGTTAGGCTCTATTTTATCCTTCTTACAGTTATTGGTGGACAGAGGGCTTGCGCTTTCAACAGTGAAGGTGTATGCAGCAGCCATCTCGTCCTGCCATGAGGGATTTGGCGGCAGGTCAGCCTTTAGTCAACCACTGATGTCGCGGTTTTTAAAGGGGGTCAGGAGGCTGCGCCCAGTAGTGCACGCCTACAGTGGGACCTGCCCCTAGTGCTCGAGGCTCTGGCCTCGGGCCATTTGAGCCTCTGGAGCTCTCCTCTCTGAAAGCATTGTCGTGGAAAACAGCTTTGCTTCTTGCCTTAACGTCAGCCAAAAGGGTGTCCGAGTTAAACTGCTCTGTCGGTACACCCAAGTTGTTTACTGATTCGGGGTGACCGAGCGGCGCGACACTCAGACCGAACCCCTCCTTTGTGCCCAAAAAAGGAGTGCGTTCAGGTCGAGGGCTATTCAGTTAGGGGGGTTTAGTCTTCCCCCCCATGGGGGGGCCAGGGAGACGCGGATTATTTGGAGCGCACGGCTGCCCTTAGATGCACCGAACAGCTGTTCGTGTGAGTGGGGGGCGGTGTGATCGGGAAAGCTCTGTCCAAGAAACGCCTGGCAGGCTGGCTCTGCGAGTGCATTGCACATGCCTACGGACAGGCAGGGAGAGCCTGCCCCACGGGGGTTCGTGCACACTCCACACGGGCTGTGGCTGCGTCAACAGCCTTATTCAACAGTGTGAGTGGAGGATATATGCACAGCGGCGTCTTGGTCGACGCCAGGCCCCTTCATAAGGTTTTATCTCTTGGACATGTCGGGCTCTTTCTCGCTCGTCTGTGCTGGCGGGGGCAACACAGGACTGGTAGGGGGAGGGGGGGTTGTGGGGTCAGTTGGCATCTGACCTCCTCCCCGGACGTAATGCGCCTTCGCTGTTCTCGGGCCCTCTGAGGGTCCCGGGAGGGGCGAGGGGTGCACTGGGCCCTTACAGGGCTGGAGGGCTGCTCTCCTCCTGCCGAGAGCAGGAAGGGGGGATTCCTCCACACTTTAGTCCACACACTCGGCACGGGGTCAGTGTTTGAGTGTGGGGCAGGGGCTCTGGCGCTCTCCCTGTTATCCTTAGGGATTCAGGGAGGCAGGCGTGTAGTACGCCCTTTCGGGGCCGAGGGGGCTCTCCCCATCCAGGGTGGGGGGGTCCCCCGGCACTGATTTTTTAGCACACTTTTTGCGAGGTAAGCGCAGCAGGGTGTGCTCTGATCAGCCACAGCCCAGATTTCTCCTCGGTTACAACCGGGTTAAAGGAGAAGGTGGGGGCAGCAGCTGCTGACCATAATAGCCGGTCAGGGGCAGTAGGGTGGAATATTGTTGGACGACAGTGCGCGTATACATCGCGGCTCCACCCACTGTACCCATAGAGTCCAGTAGAGGGGCGGAGCCTGTGAGAGATATAACGTCGGGTTACGTAGTGTAACCCTTGTTATATTAGCACAGCACCTCTAACTCGGGGCACTGTCCTGTCCCTATTCCGCTCGCTGAAGAGAGGTGTAAGGATGATAGTCAGGAGGCGAGGCCTCCTTTTATACGGTGTGATGCGCGCGCATTCAGGTAGGCCCGCCCAAGGCCGGCTACGTCTATAGAAGTCTCAGTGGGAGAATGCTTGCGGGGTAAGATAGTACCCATAGTGTCCAGTAGAGGGCTCCGCCTGTGCTAATATAACAAGGGTTACACTACATAACCCGACGTTATGTTGTTCATGTCTGTGAGACGTTGCTGTTGTCGGGACCCCTTGAAAACGAGATGGTGCATCTGTTCTCTGTTCTTGTCTTTTTATTACTGCAGATTTGTATTCATATTTTATTCCTTTTTTCATTCCGTTTCATTGCAAAGTAAATACTGCTATATTTTACTATATTTGTATTGTATTTTTAATATTTGTTCTCGTTCCCTACCTGTGTTTTAATTCATCTTTTATTTTGTATGTCCCGCACCATGACGTCAAGTCAAATTCCTCGTATGTGTGAACCTACCTGGTGATAAACCTGATTCTGATTCTCAGGGGTTTATCCTAATAAATAAATGTGTGTATAGACAGAGTGGAGAGGGTCTCCATCTTCAAGTTCTTGGGGGTCCGTATCTCCGAGAGCCTCAGCTGGACAGCACACAGCACTGCAGCAGTGAAGGAGCTGCTTGCTGGTGTCCTTCTCCCGGACCACCATCCAGAGCGGGCTGACATGCTGCATCTCGGTATGCCTCTCTCCTGCCTCCTGGTAGGAGATACAGGAGTTTTAAAAACACCTGCAGACTGGAAACAGTTTTTACCCCTGAGCCCCCAGGCTGTTCAACATGCAAGTCCCAAGGGCAAACATCATTATAATGAACCAACTCATTAGCACTTTAAACACTTCCTTCATGCACTTTATAGCTTTCTATAGCTTCTCTCTTTAATGATGTATTACCCCCTCATATGATTGTCTGTGTGTTTTCTATTGTTGTTTGTTTTCGTATGTGACAGGGTTTCACAACAAAATCTCATTTTATATTTTTGTATAATCACAATAAAGACTTTCTATTCTCTACTTAAAATAAAGGAATAGCAGAAATAGTGCTTTGGTTTTCAAAAACACAATGAACCAGTGATACTCAGCCTTAACTTTACTTCGCTTCACATGTATCTTAGCAACCCAACAGCCCACAGTAAATGGTGATTATTCCCTTTGTCTGAAGGAAGGAACTGATCTCTGAGTGAGTGCAGACACCTACTGTACTGATCTACAGTAACATGTTCACTTCTTTGCTTCAAATGGAGTTCCTTCCAGACAAAACCTCAACTTAAGCCCAACTCTTACTAATATGTTCTTAAACGTTATTAATAAGTATCTACTTGAAGACACAATGAAGTCAGTTCTTGTATTTTCTTGTTCATGTTCCACCCATAGGGCAGGAGCACCTGATAAGGGATCAGAAAGGTGCAAATGGGCCCCTCTGTGCAGCCAATGGGGTTGTGTGGATAAAGCTTCCTGAGGTGATTGGTGGCTGGAAGGCCAACAGGACAGTGAAGAGGTTAAAAGCTCCACTGTGGCACCAGGAGGGCAGACACTGGCAGAGATGGCAGCCATGATGACAGGTCTTCTCCTTTTGCTGTTGGCCGGTGAGTTTCAGCTCCTACTCAGACTTCTGCTTCTACTTTCACCGTTCCTATGCTCTGAGATAGCACTCTAGTTGAGTTAAGTATTTAGAGCTGAATTTCAAACTGTCTAGGAAGCCAGTGTGTTGTTGTCTCTTCTTCTGAAACCCATCAGGATCCTGGAAGCTGAATTCCAGATCAGATTGGAATGGCTGTTTTCCAGAGAAGCCAGTTAAGGTTTAGCTAGGTGGCATAATGCAACTCAGAGCTAAGGCATTGAGCTCTCTCTTACCCTCATGTCAGTTCATGGAGCTGATGCTTTCATCAAACGTGACTTATAGTAAGTGCAATCAAACATTAAAGCAAGAATCATGTAGGTACATCAGCTTTCAATGAGCCACAGTGCTCCAAACAGGAGTGAGATTTAGTTTGTACTCATTGGCCAAAGAACGGTTGAAACAGGACGGTCTTTGTTGAGAGTCTTTTGGGTCCAACTCAATATTAGAGAGGAATCCATGCAATCAAGAAGAAACCTACTTTTTGTTGTAGGAGGAAACCTGCTGTGTTTAACACTGAAGATGCTCTTAGTCCATTCACTGTAGGAAGAGCATTTAGTGTGTGTTGTGAAGGATCAGCTGTTCTCTCTTCTCTGTCAGCTGTTTCTGTTCTCTAATACTTTCAGTGTGAATCTTCTCCTGCCTGAAATCTGCTTCATGGTTTTCTCTTTCTCTGCTTCATGTGTTCTGTCTTTAAATTCAGCAGGTGAACCCATATGTTCATTAAAACTAGTGTGGTGTGAGCTTAACTGTGTGTCATTGTTGGTGTATAGCTACTGAGTATGCTGAATGAAAGCATGGTTTTCCTGTACAATTCAATCATTTCTGATCCTAAATATCTCGGCTCCTTCTTTTCTAAGGTCACATTCTTCTGTTGTCTTACATAAAACACTTCAGTAAAACACATCGTATTGATAGTTATGTTCTCCTTCTTTTCATTTGAACTGCTTTTGATATTGAGGTTTTCTAAAAGTAACAGAAAGTAATCAGGTTACATTACTTTATATTTTGATACTCAGATCAAAGTTACCTTTACTTGTAACGGACCCTCCATCCCTCTCTACAGGCAACCCACTGTGTTTAACCTGTCAGTCTGCTGGTGGTGGGTTTCTCTTTCAGGTGTGACAAGTGGGGCAGAGTGCTGGATCATGCAGAAGAGAATATACGGAGGTGACACATGTGCTGCTACTGAACGTCGTGTACCATGTGGAGCTGATACCAAATGATAGGGGGGTCCGACCTCCATGTGTGGTGGATCTCTGAATCATGAGGATTGATTCTGACTGCAGGTCACTGTGTAGGGAGGGATGTGAGAAAGATTTACTTAAAAATACTAGATACATTAAAATCTGAAAAATAATGATTTGAAACAAACATTTAAGATACATCAAATATCATGTCTTCATGGTGAATAACCTAAACATTACACTCTGATGCATTGCAAGTCATTTATTGATGTCACTCTTTACACTTTCATTATTCAGCAAGTGTAACAAAAGTGATAGCAGTTCTAGGTGGTTGCATCCAGAGGCAAGGAGAAGCTGTTAATATCAATATCAAAGAAATTGAAAGATATAAGACGTCAAAGGGGGACCCATGGACATCGCACTGCTGAAGTTACCTAAGGATGCTGCGAAGGGTTTTAAAACTGTAAATCTTCCTGACTGTAAACGTCCTATCAAAAAGTGAGTTGTGATCTTAAATAAGTCGGAGAGTGAATCTCCTAAGGAACTCAAACTGAGATAAACCCCTGACATCTTTGTCTGAATGTTAAGTCTGTTTCTTGTATTTCAGAGGTGATAAAGTTCAGATTGCAGGTCACGGACCCACAGCGAGACCCAAAAATGGTGAGATGGATCTTGTTTGTTTTTTTTACAATAATACTGCACACACTGAAAGTTATACGTTTATTGACATTTCTTAAAACTTTGCATTATCATATTTTAACATATTTATGAAACATTGAGTATTTACAACCAACATAAGAAACAAAAATACAACATTGCGGTTAATTAAAGCGAGGCAATCCTCATGACACCACATTTTTAAATAATTATCATCCGATAAAACAGACCAGTCCTCTGCCAGTCTTTTTTTTTTTTTTTAATCCGATGACGTTATCATGATTTTAAAAGCTGATTAATTAACCGAAATAACATCAACCCTGTGGGCGGCGCCATTTTGATGAGTCACATGGCTTATTTTACCGGAAGTGACATCCTTTAGCGTCCTTAAGCAGCCAGGCCAGTTTTTGGTGGCCTTTCCATATAGCGTAGTACCGGCTAGTGGGTACTTTTCCCCAGTTTTTCCGGCCCCATAAATCGTGGTTCTGGGGCCAGGGACAACGAGGCTGAGTATGCTAAAACTAGAGAGGGAATCGCTAGCAAGGGTGGTAACTACATGCATACATATCTAGTAATCAAAAATCATTGTATCTACTAAGTAGGCCTACATTGGGGTTGTATTGTTTGCCTTTTTAGAAAACTTTATTTTATATTATTTGGGCAGTACATGATATACACAATTGTATTGTTTGCCTGTAGTTGGCCTTTTAATTAATAAAATATTTGAATTTGAAGTTTGTAGATAGGGATCTTTTGGAATGATCTAGTCTTTGTAATTGTCCCGGCGACGTTTCTCAGGACTGTCCCAGACTGCTTTAATTCTCTAAGCCTAAATCAGTAAATGTTCTAAAATGTTTGCTGGGGCCCTGTCAATACATTAGCCGACAGGAATGTTCTGGCCACTTGCTCGAACCTGTATGGCTGAATTCCCCCATCCAATCTCTCCACATTGCTCAAAACTTCTTCCTCGGCTGACGAGTCCGAACTCAAATACTCCGCCATGTTTTCGTCGAATGAGCTGTTCGTAGTGTTTACAAGTGAACGCATAGATGACGTCACGACCTAGTTTTTCGGATCACGTGACTACTGAAAAATGGCCAAAATGGCAGCTGCCTGACGGAAATATACAGGTTTGATCAAAAAGAGCTATAAAATCATTATTTACCCGGGGAATATCGCTGATTTCTTCAGGGGTATGGTTTAAACAGAATGTTTCACTAAATACTGAAGTTTTGATTAACTATCTAATGAATAGAGCCTTCCTTTAAGGAGACTGGGTAGTTTGTTCCAGCTCTTATGTGTTCATGAAAGTTGTAACATTGTTGAAAAATATTTACATACACAGGAAAAAAATGAATTTGCCAGTAAATGTATTTGAATGTACATAGTAGAACATGTAGTAAACCACACCTTTTGATATTGTCATCTAGAAAACTTCCCAAAAAACTCTCCAATGTGGCAGACACTACGGTCATCGACCGTGTGGTCCCAGTCTGTACATTGTACGCTGGCTTTTACAGGGACCCTGCAAAATATCTTCTTCTTAACAATGCTAACGTGGATACAGACCTGTGAGTTGACCTGATTGACCAGCTTATAATACATAAGTCTTCCAGTAAATGATGCAGAAGTCTGTGGTAAACAAATTCTCTCT
>NW_022991389.1:0-25000 GCF_902827175.1 Gymnodraco acuticeps
CCTCTATTTTTAACAGAAATGCAACATAACGATTAGATTATGTATTGTAGACGTATTGTAAAAGTAATTTATTTCATCATATAATGCTTATTTTCTGCTTCATATTTGTATGTAGTGTCTCTACTTTAAAGAGTCCTCTCCTGCTGATGTTCAGGTGTATATCAGTATGCAGTGCCTCTACTTTAAAGAGTCCTCTCCTGCTGATGTTCAGGTGTATATCAGTATGTAGTGTCTCTACTTTAAAGAGTTCTCTCCTGCTGATGTTCAGGTGTATATCAGTATGTAGTGTCTCTACTTTAAAGAGTCCTCTCCTGCTGATGTTCAGGTGTATATCAGTATGTAGTGTCTCTACTTTAAAGAGTCCTCTCCTGCTGATGTTCAGGTGTATATCAGTATGTAGTGTCTCTACTTTAAAGAGTCCTCTCCTGCTGATGTCAGGTGTATATCAGTATGTAGTGTCTCTACTTTAAAGAGTCCTCTCCTGCTGATGTTCAGGTGTATATCAGTATGCAGTGCCTCTACTTTAAAGAGTCCTCTCCTGCTGATGTTCAGGTGTATATCAGTATGTAGTGTCTCTACTTTAAAGAGTTCTCTCCTGCTGATGTTCAGGTGTATATCAGTATGTAGTGTCTCTACTTTAAAGAGTCCTCTCCTGCTGATGTTCAGGTGTATATCAGTATGTAGTGTCTCTACTTTAAAGAGTCCTCTCCTGCTGATGTTCAGGTGTATATCAGTATGTAGTGTCTCTACTTTAAAGAGTCCTCTCCTGCTGATGTTCAGGTGTATATCAGTATGTAGTGTCTCTACTTTAAAGAGTCCTCTCCTGCTGATGTTCAGGTGTATATCAGTATGCAGTGCCTCTACTTTAAAGAGTCCTCTCCTGCTGATGTTCAGGTGTATATCAGTATGTAGTGTCTCTACTTTAAAGAGTTCTCTCCTGCTGATGTTCAGGTGTATATCAGTATGTAGTGTCTCTACTTTAAAGAGTCCTCTCCTGCTGATGTTCAGGTGTTTATCAGTATGTAGTGTCTCTACTTTAAAGAGTCCTCTCCTGCTGATGTTCAGGTGTATATCAGTATGTAGTGTCTCTACTTTAAAGAGTCCTCTCCTGCTGATGTTCAGGTGTATATCAGTATGTAGTGTCTCTACTTTAAAGAGTCCTCTCCTGCTGATGTTCAGGTGTATATCAGTGTGTAGTGTATCTACTTTAAAGAGTCCTCTCCTGCTGATGTTCAGGTGTATATCAGTGTGTAGTGTATCTACTTTAAAGAGTCCTCTCCTGCTGATGTTCAGGTGTATATCAGTATGTAGTGTCTCTACTTTAAAGAGTCCTCTCCTGCTGATGTTCAAGTGTTTATCAGTATGTAGTGTCTCTACTTTAAAGAGTCCTCTCCTGCTGATGTTCAGGTGTATATCAGTATGAAACCAGAGCCCAATCTGCTCTGATTGGTTAGCTGGACGGCTCTGTTGTGATTGGTCAACTGCTTAGAGATGTCCCGCCCCCTTAGCCTATCACGTACAATGTGTTGGAGCGCTAGCCTATAGAAGCACGAGTGTTTTATAGTGATATTATTATGTTACAGTAAAGAAAGGAGTCCAATGGAGGCGTTTCAGGGGGGGGGGGGGAGAACTCCAAAAAGCAGAATAGGGTCTCTTTCAGGTGCTTGTGCAAATCTTTCGGTTGTTATTTATCGCCATGTTCTTCCTCTGCACACCTGCCTCCCAGAAACCCCCCCCCCCCCTCTCTCTCCTGGGGGTGTTGCCCACACACTGCGTGTCATCTGCAGCTAAAGGTTCATTTTAGCTGCGAGCCTCCACACTGACAGGCAGCCTCTGAGAAGCTGTTACCCAGAAACAGAGCACCCCGGGTGGGCACTGAGAGGGCTGGCAGGCCCCCGAAGCACCAGACGTAATTACCCCCACCCACAGCAACCATTACAAGCTCCCAAGAATACCTCCATCACTTCTAGCAGAATGCATCAGGCTGATGGAGCTAATGTGTGATGCTGGACTGATCTGTTTATACAGCTGTGTGTGTGTGTGTGTGTGTGTGTGTGTGTGTGTGTGTGTGTGTGTGTGTGTGTGTGTGTGTGTGTGTGTGTGTGTGTGTGTGTGTGTGTGTGTGTGTGTGTGTGTGTGTGTGTGTGTGTGTGTGTGTGTGTGTGTGCTACAGAAACACACACACCTGAGGAGGAATAAGCCCCATGAATTTACCGTCGTTGGAGATACAACATGTAGTAACACTAAATCGGTTTCATTTGGATGTATTCTTGAACATTTGCTTCCTTTCTATATTGTATATAATTATAAAAGGAATTGTCTTTATTTTTTACATTTTGGACTGACTATTTGACGCGACATACCTACTGTGCACCGTCATAGCGAGTCACATTGAAGAGAAAGTGTGTTGGACACGTTCTCCAATAAGAATATATGGAATGAATGCAATACACATGTGTGCTTCAGTGTACCTTATTAAGAGGTACATATCACAGTAGCTAAGCAAGTAAGTATTCTAATGTCATCGGCAGTATTTTGAGAGTTTCTTTTATCCAAAGTCTCTGCAATTTATGTCATAACTAATAAGCATGTTCAGACATAATCTGGTTGCATCCTATGCATGTGTGTATTTGTAATGTGTGTACCATGACAGAGTGGAAACCTGTTAGGGTCATCTTACCTTTTCTCTCTTAATAGCATTAGTTATTTAAAAGTTAGCTATATAACATTTTACACATAAAGTGTTGGCAGTTCAATTAAAACTCAAGAACATAGTGTAAGCCACAGACAAAGTGATATCCTAAATCATATTATCCTAAGAAATAAAATCACTTGAAATCGAACTTTCAAAACATAAATAAAACATTGTATCTCGGCTAGGTAGTTTACGCTTCAGACTTTCTAATTAGCCTTCTTGTTGTTTTTGTCTTCTTGTGCGAATGCCGTCTTTGTGCCGGGGAAAGGTAACTTTTACTACGAAAACTAAAGGAATTGTTGTCGTTGTTAAACCTTCACATGCATGTCAGCAACACTAGCTTCTTTTGCTCAGAGATACTCAAGGGCTACTCTGAGTTAATGATATAGTGTGTAAGACTTTGTCCTTCACTGCCTGAGCTCTCAGGATTGTTGTATATTCAGGAACACGCACGCACACACACACACACACACACACATACCATGTATACATCACTTCAGGGGACATTACATTGACTTACATGCATTTCCTGGAGACTTATCCTAACCTTAACCATAACCAACACATGCCTAACCCTAACCTTACCCTTACCCTTAACCCTAATCCTAAACCTAACCAAGTCTTCACCCTAAAATTAATTACCTCCAATTTGTCCCCATAAGGGAAGCCAGTCCCCACACGTGACTATGTAAACAGATTTAGGTCCCCACAAGTATAGTAATGCTAGACCACACACACACACACACACGCACACACACACACACACACACACACACACACACACTCTCATATGTGCTGGCAGGAGCTCAGAAACTGACACAAACCCACAGAAACACAAAGACACTGTCAGAGAGGTTCAGTCTTTGTTCAGCGCCAACAGGTGAAGGTGAATGTCAGACAGTGGGGGGGGGGCTCCTCCCCCTCAGTATTGACGGCCTTGAGTCCCATTGTGTTCTCCGCTCGGCACACACAAGTTCAGCTGCAGTTCGCCGATGCAAAGCCTGCTTGATGCTAAATTGAAATCCACTTGTTTATAAAAAAATAACAAAAACTGACATCATACTCAACCTGTTTCTGTTCGCTTCCTTTTGTTCTGAATTTGCTTGCATGTATCAATCGAATCTACAAATGTAGGCATCAGTCAGTGCAGCTCTGAAAAGATTATCCTCCACTATTAATAATGATGGCTCAAAACAAGTGTCATCTCTCCACATCTGCACTGTTTGCAGCCAACAACAACCATTAAAGAGGCCCTATTGTGTTTATTAGGGTTATCTCTTTCCTGTAGTGTGTTATATAGGTTTTTGTGCATGTAAATGGTCTGCAAAGGCTAAAATCCCACTTAAAATCTGACACTGCTATTGGCTAGCGCTCCAACACATTGTACCTGATAGGCTAAGGGGCGGGACATCTCTAAGGTGAGGTGCTGCAGCACAGGCAGTATGAGAAAAGCATGGAGACATGTCACGGTAGAGACACTATACTGATATACACCTGAACATCAGCAGGAGAGGACTCTTTAAAGTAGAGACACTACATACTGATATACACCTGAACATCAGCAGGAGAGGACTCTTTAAAGTAGAGACACTACATACTGATATACACCTGAACATCAGCAGGAGAGGACTCTTTAAAGTAGAGACACTACATACTGATATACACCTGAACATCAGCAGGAGAGGACTCTTTAAAGTAGAGACACTACATACTGATATACACCTGAACATCAGCAGGAGAGGACTCTTTAAAGTAGAGACACTACATACTGATATACACCTGAACATCAGCAGGAGAGGACTCTTTAAAGCAGAGACACTACATACTGATATACACCTGAACATCAGCAGGAGAGGACTCTTTAAAGCAGAGACACTACATACTAATATACACCTGAACATCAGCAGGGGAGGACTCTTTAAAGTAGAGACACTACATACTGATATACACCTGAAACATCAGCAGGAGAGGACTCTTTAAAGTAGAGACACTACATACTGATATACACCTGAACATCAGCAGGAGAGGACTCTTTAAAGTAGAGACACTACATACTAATATACACCTGAACATCAGCAGGGGAGGACTCTTTAAAGTAGAGACACTACATACTGATATACACCTGAACATCAACAGGAGAGGACTCTTTAAAGTAGAGACACTACATACTGATATACACCTGAACATCAGCAGGAGAGGACTCTTTAAAGTAGAGACACTACATACTGATATACACCTGAACATCAGCAGGAGAGGACTCTTTAAAGTAGAGACACTACATACTGATATACACCTGAACATCAGCAGGAGAAGACTCTTTAAAGTAGAGACACTACATACTGATATACACCTGAACATCAGCAGGAGAGGACTCTTTAAAGCAGAGACACTACATACTGATATACACCTGAACATCAGCAGGAGAGGACTCTTTAAAGCAGAGACACTACATACTAATATACACCTGAACATCAGCAGGGGAGGACTCTTTAAAGTAGAGACACTACATACTGATATACACCTGAACATCAGCAGGAGAGGACTCTTTAAAGTAGAGACACTACATACTGATATACACCTGAACATCAGCAGGAGAGGACTCTTTAAAGTAGAGACACTACATACTGATACACACCTGAACATCAGCAGGAGAGGACTCTTTAAAGTAGAGACACTACATACTGATATACACCTGAACATCAGCAGGAGAGGACTCTTTAAAGTAGAGACACTACATGCTGATATACACCTGAACATCAACAGGAGAGGACTCTTTAAAGTAGAGACAATACATACTGATATACACCTGAACATCAGCAGGAGAGGACTCTTTAAAGTAGAGACACTACATACTGATATACACCTGAACATCAGCAGGAGAGGACTCTTTAAAGTAGAGACACTACATACTGATACACACCTGAACATCAGCAGGAGAGGACTCTTTAAAGTAGAGACACTACATACTGATATACACCTGAACATCAGCAGGAGAGGACTCTTTAAAGTAGAGACACTACATGCTGATATACACCTGAACATCAACAGGAGAGGACTCTTTAAAGTAGAGACAATACATACTGATATACACCTGAACATCAGCAGGAGAGGACTCTTTAAAGTAGAGACACTACATACTGATATACACCTGAACATCAGCAGGAGAGGACTCTTTAAAGTAGAGACACTACATACTGATATACACCTGAACATCAGCAGGAGAGGACTCTTTAAAGTAGAGACACTACATACTGATATACACCTGAACATCAGCAGGAGAGGACTCTTTAAAGTAGAGACACTACATACTGATATACACCTGAACATCAGCAGGAGAGGACTCTTTAAAGCAGAGACACTACATACTGATATACACCTGAACATCAGCAGGAGAGAACTCTTTAAAGTAGAGACACTACATACTGATATACACCTGAACATCAGCAGGAGAGGACCCTTTAAAGTAGAGACACTACATACTGATATACACCTGAACATCAGCAGGAGAGGACTCTTTAAAGTAGAGACACTACATACTGATATACACCTGAACATCAGCAGGAGAGGAGTCTTTAAAGTAGAGACACTACATACTGATATACACCTGAACATCAGCAGGAGAGGACTCTTTAAAGCAGAGACACTACATACTGATATACACCTGAACATCAGCAGGAGAGAACTCTTTAAAGTAGAGACACTACATACTGATATACACCTGAACATCAGCAGGAGAGGACTCTTTAAAGTAGAGACAATACATAGTGATATAAGGGTTGTGTTGCCTTCACTGTCTGCCCTCTTTGAACCTGCCTCCCTCTATACATCTTCTTAATAGTGAATAAAAAGAGACCCACCATGGTGGGAGACTCAGTCGTCATCAGCGTAGAATCACATTCCCCACTGCTCGAGATCACAGGAGCTTTCAGAGATATGATAAGAAGAGCAGATTCATTCCAGCTAATCGCTCACCACACAGCTCATGCTGGGACTGAGAAGAGACATTAGCCAACAGGAAGAAGACAAACACCAGTAAGACAAATAAGTAGTCCATAATATGCAGAAGAAACGACAGAGCAAATGGGAAGACAGGGTTACTGCTGGGATTGCAAATGTGAGGCAACAAAAACAGAGGGAGATATATGTTGTATTGTGATTATTTCCTCAATAAATGTTGTATAGATTATCTAAAAATCAAGTATTTTCTTGTAGTGATTTTTAAACATGTTTAACAAAGAATATATCCAAGCCTTGGAGACAAACACTCATTCCTTATGCAAAAAAAACGAGACAACATTTGAAATGTTTGGCTCTATGAAACCTGATGTACTTATATGATTCTGTTTTCTTCAAGGTTGTGTCTTCCTGGTCGAATGCACTTATTGTAAGTCGCTTTGGACAAAAGCGTCAGCTAAATGTAATGTAATGTAACATTTGTTTTCCTTCTTAATTATTCATTTTTCTTTACTAAAACCTTACCTTTAAATAAAACTATTATTTTTGTGTGGCACATAATTAAGGGACCCAACCATGTCCTGAAATCTGAATGGTGATCATAAAATTAGAGAAACAGGGTCCCAAAATGTAATACAATTAGACTGAAGCATCGGTCAATACTACTATTAAATACACAGTTTGACCCCGAAGTACATGCACATTAAAGGGTCTTGAAAAAAGACCTTGCTGATGATGTCAATTGAGCTGCTTTGATGCAAGCTGAAAGTGTTTGAGCTACTGAAGGTTTTTTATGCTCTCTTACTAAAAAATACCTTTTACACAGGAACGTAACGTCAACATCTGTATTAAGGACACAACTCTGTGTTGCTGTCAATATTTTTGCTCGACTTAAAGTATCACATATTCCTACTTTTCCTCATTCTGGATGCACTACAGCTCAAATAAATACAGTTTAGCTGCTGTGGTAGGAGGAGCCTGTGTTCTAAGAGTTTCATCGTCATAACTACACGGTAGCTATGTTCGTATGACAAAAATTAAAACCTTGAACCTTGGTAGAGGTTTTGCACAGTTCCCAAATTGCTTGTTGACCTCGAGCAGTCAACAAAAGCCTCAGCGAACACGCCGTGACGTGCGGTATGAAAGGAGACGAGGAAACAGCACGATACTGTCGGTGACCTTTGAGTCCCGGAGGCTCCCTGCAGGAGTTTCTGGAGCTGAAGTTTAAATCGCTTCAAATACTGCAGGCAAGAACACAGAGCATATGGGATCCGACACTGGTTTTGTGTTCAGACTGGAGCAACAGCTGATTAAATATATGTATAATATACCTCTTTTTTTATCAACACTTCACTTTAGAAACTCATTCATTTAAAAACATGCACGGAAAATGACAGTTTCGTGTTCAGGCACTGGAAAATAATCAGCTCCAGTTTTAGTTATTTGTGAACAACACTAATGAAACTGTTGTTGACAATAAATATGCATTATAAAGGAGACAAGGCGATAAAAGGCCACTACGCCACCACAACAACCCATAATGATAACGTTTTATGGTAAATGGACTGTATCGCGCTTTATCAGGTATTTTAGACCCCTCAAAGAAATATTACATTGCATTTTCATTCACCCTTTCACACCTCATTCGTACAGAGCAGGACCACTTGCTTTTTGGAAACCAACATTCACACCGTTTTTGGCACGAACACTAAAATACAAATAATATCTGAAAAGCCAATCAGGAGCAATTTAGGGTGAAATATCTTTGCCATCGACATGTTGACGGTATGGGCTGGGATCGAACCAACAACCTCCTGGTTTAAACCACACATTTTAAAAATAAGTTTAATAATAATAAAGCTTTATTTATATAGCGCTTTTCATTCAACACATGCGGCTCAAAGCGCTTTACAAAATGACACGGCACAAGTTAAAAATAAACAACAAGACATTCCCCTCTATTTGTTAAGAACTTTAAAAGGTACATGCAGCGAAATATAACGTTTTATCAGATTAATAGACACAAGGATGTATGATAATACAAATAAATAAATAATGGTTTCTCTCCGACAGATAAGACACAAGACAACTGAGTCGATGCAACAATATAAAACCCCATGAAACAAAGTGAACATACCGTATAGGTACAACAGAAATACAAATTGCCAGATTGAAGAGGTGATTTTTGTACGTTTTTTGAAGGTGGTGAGGTCAGTGCAGTCTCTGATATATACAATAAATAAAACAATGTAAAAGTAGGTAAATGATAAAGACTAAATGAACATTTTAAAGTGGGGGGTTGCTAATAAAAAGCTAATCTAAAAATATGTGTCTTTAGCTGGTTAATGTGCAAGACTTCATTGCATTTCAACCACCATTACTGCTGTTCACTGGCACTTTGGGTCCTTCGAAGAGTGCTTTCTCCCCCGGTGCACAAATAATGTTTTCGATCGAGCAATCTCACAAAAGGTCTGACCTTGGCAGCTTTTATCAGGTGATGTATAATTTAAAAAAAGATTGCATTGTTTTTTGGGTTTTTTTTGTAGACCAATACAAGTGCTTTTTAGCAGGACCCCAAACACAGCAATCCTCTCTACCTTAAAGCTTCGGGCCGATTGTAGATTTCAGCAAAGTCATCATTTTATCCTGCTTTGGGAAAAGAAGATAGCGATGTTGATGGAAATATATCTGTTATCTCTCAGAGGGCATCTGAGACAGGGCACCCGGAAATGAGTTAGCATTTTTAGCACTTCCTGTTACGTCGTCTTGAAGTCAATGGTTTTTTGAATGTGTGTTTGGTTTGAGGCGTGTGTGGCGACGGCTGATTGTCAATCAATTACAAAATACCGCAATTAGGGTGTTACATCTCGGCCATTAAATAGGAATGTTGTCAAGTAGGGGCGGTGGTGGCGAAGTCCATAGGGACTTGGCACCTGGAAGGTCACCAGTTCAAGTCCCGGAAAGACCAAGTGCTACTGAGGTGTCCCTGAGCAAGGCACCGTCGCCTACACAGCTCCCCGGGTGCCGTACATAATGGCAGCCCACTGCTCCTAACACTAGGATGGGTCAAATGCAGAGAAACCGTTTTGTCACATAGTACTGTACAACGTAATGTTACACAAGTATTCATGTTTTCCACTTGGTTTATTAACTTGTTTGTAATGCATTGGATATCTATTTGTACCTAAATATTTAGGTTCAAAGCTTGACACATTTGAATCCTAAATCTTTATCTGAAAAGTAACTAAAGCTGTAGTTGTGTAAAGTAAAAGTAAAGTATTTCAAAATTGTACCAAAGTACTTTTCAGTACTTTCCAACACCGCTAAATGGGAACGGGTGTGGAAGCGAATGCATTGATGCGTTCCTTCTTCATGCACATCTGTATTTTTATTTATTTTTTAAGTACACTACACATTTGGACCTCTTTACCCATTAAAATTCTGGATCACACCACATCCTCAGCTCTTCGTCCGGACACTCTCCTCCCGGCACGCGGCGTTTCATTAGCATTGGCTGGGTTTCCTCAGATTAGCCGTAATTAAACTGTGAAATTGGAGCCGTTACCTTAACTCAGGACTCTCAGCGCTGGGAGGGATGCCGAGGTGGTGGTGGGGGGGAGGGGGTCACGGCTGCCATTTTGGCTCTCTGCCACAGTTTCCTCCCCTCTGCTTTCAGAGAGGCAGACGGCCAGTTCATGGTTTCCAGAGAGTAGAGAGTTTTTAACCTTTCCACTGCAGCCAGCGGAAGTTCATTCATGCAGAGAATACTAATTCATACTGACCAGTACTGTTAGGAAAATATCACTTGAGTTTCAATATCAGGATGCAGAGGTGGGAAGTAGTGGAGTACAAATACTTCGTTACTCTACTTAAGTACATGTTTCTGGTATCAGTACTTTACTCCACTACTTATGTTTCGGACAACTTTTTACTTTGACTTCTTACATGTTGAACTCAAATACCTGTACTTTCTACTTCCTACATGTTGAACCCAAATACCTGTACTTTCTACTTCTTACATGTTGAACACAAATACCTGTACTTTCTACTTCTTACATGTTGAACACAAATACCTGTACTTTCTACTTCTTACACGTTGAACCCAAATACCTGTACTTTCTACTTCTTACATGTTGAACCAAATACCTGTACTTTCTACTTCTTACATGTTGAACCAAATACCTGTACTTTCTACTTCTCACATGTTGAACACAATACCTGTACTTTCTACTTCTTACATGTTGAACACAAATACCTGTACTTTCTACTTCTTACATGTTGAACAAATACCTGTACTTTCTACTTCTTACATGTTTGAACCCCACTACCTGTACTTTCTACTTCTTAACATGTTGAACACAAATACCTGTACTTTCTACTTCTTACATGTTGAACTCAAATACCTGTACTTTCTACTTCTCACATGTTGAACCCAAATACCTGTACTTTCTACTTCTTACATGTTGAACACAAATACCTGTACTTTCTACTTCTTAATGTTGAACTCAAATACCTGTACTTTCTACTTCTTACATGTTGAACTCAAATACCTGTACTTTTCTACTTCTTACATGTTGAACCCAAATACCTGTACTTTCTACTTCTTACATGTTGAACCCAAATACCTGTACTTTCTACTTCTTACATGTTGAACCCAAATACCTGTACCTTTCTACTTCTCACATGTTGAACACAAATACCTGTACTTTCTACTTCTTACATGTTGAACCCAAATACCTGTACTTGTCTACTTCTCACATGTTTGAACACAAATACCTGTACTTTCTACTTCTTACATGTTGAACTCAAACCTGTACTTTCTACTTCTTACATGTTGAACTCAAAATACCTGAACTTTTCTACTTCTTACATGTTGAAACTCAAATACCTGTACTTTCTACTTCTTACATGTTGAACTCAAATACTGTACTTTCTACTTCCTCACATGTTGAACACAAATACCTGTACTTTCTACTTCTTACATGTTAAACTCAAATACCTGTACTTTCTACTTCTTACATGTTGAACACAAATACCTGTACTTTCTACTTCTTACATGTTGAACCCAAATACCTGTACTTTCTACTTCTTACATGTTGAAACCCAAATACCTGTACTTTCTACTTCTCACATGTTGAACCCAAATACCTGTACTTTCTACTTCTTACATGTTGAACCCAAATACCTGTACTTTCTACTTCTCACATGTTGAACACAAATACCTGTACTTTCTACTTCTTACATGTTGAACTCAAATACCTGTACTTTCTACTTCTTACATGTTGAACTCAAATACCTGTACTTTCTACTTCTTACATGTTGAACTCAAATACCTGTACTTTCTACTTCTTACATGTTGAACCCAAATACCTGTACTTTCTACTTCTTACATGTTGAACTCAAATACCTGTACTTTCTACTTCTTACATGTTGAACCCAAATACCTGTACTTTTCTACTTCTTACATGTTGAACTCAAATACCTGTACTTTCTACTTCTCTCATTTTCCAAACAGCTGGTTCCTTTAGTCTGAATGTGTGTTTGATGCGTGATCATTATTCTTTAGAGTCATTGCGTGCCTATTGATTTGAACACGATCCGTGTATCCATCATTTCCTGGTCTTCTCTAAAGAAGAGGGACCAATGGAAAGTATCTAGATATCCCTGCCCTAATGCCAAAGGAACTGGCAACTGAATATGTGTCGTCGTTTGATGTCTATGTCTGGACCGCTGCGTAAAAAGGAGGGTTTCTTCCCCGTTACTTCTCCGCTGTTTTCTTGTCCCAGTTCGGCCAAACTGTATACAGTTAAATCGACCTGACTTCTTTCTGCAGATGTAAGCGTCCTTAACAACGGTCAATAAATCCTTGACAGTGGTCTGTCTGTTCTGGATTAACAACATGTCACGTGTTCTGAATTGACCAATCAGAATCAAGTATTCATCTAAACCATGTAATAATAGAGGATTATTAGCTTCCATTTGTTACTCGGGAGAAACTAACAAGCTTCTATTGATCTTGATTGATTTTATTTCAGTCTGAAGCATTTCACGCTGCTCCGAATTCAAAAATCCTCCTTTAAAACTGCAAACAAAAACACTTTAAAAAGACAAATTAAGCTTTTATACTTTTAGTAATCAACTGCAGACAATTTTCTCAGGCTTCTCAATCAATGCTCTTTTCTAATCAGACAATAGGACTGGTGCTTTGAACAGAAACCATTTTGCATTCAGTCAATTTATAGTTATTTTCTTTATTGTCCTTGCCGTGCTTCCCAGTCTTTCAGCACATATTGGCTTTCGACTCACATCCTTGCTTCATGATGCAATTTCTGTGTAACGAACATATTTCAACACCCAGTGCATTTCTGTGTTTGTAGAATGCACCTTTTCTCAGTGAATTTGCTCATGATCTTCCCCTGTGCATTCGCTTTGAACATCTACCTCTCACTGCATGTCCCTCTCCTGGTGTTGATGTATTTTTGTTTTTGCTCCTGGCTGAAGTTTGATGTCATTTTGTGACTCTACACGCCTTCCTCTTGGTTTTTTGTTGTTTATCGTTCCTCTCTCTGGATTGTGTTTGCCTCACACAAACTGTTTATTTCATTCTCTTTCTTGTTAAGGGCATATTTTATTTATGAAAATGCAGTATGCTTCAGTGAGATTGTCTATAATTGAAGAGTGATAGACGATGCTTGATAACTTGGCAAATACTAGAGTTGTAGTCCATGAGTTCACAGGTCCAGGAAGTTATAATTAAAGTGTGACACTTCAAGAACTGCGTAGTAAAAGCATATTTCTGTATTGAACATTATTGTAGACAAGTCCAAAAAGTACCAGTTTTCTCTACATGCAGCTACTAGTACATCTATAAGCTAAAGGCGGCTAATGTTGGGCTATAAAGGAACTACAGCACGGTCACATGACTTCACGTCACCACCGCTAAGCTAGAGGAGGCTAATGTTGGGCTATAAAGGAACTACAGCACGGTCTCATGACTTCACGGCACCACGCTAAGCTAAAGGTGGCTAATGTTAGGCTATAAAGGAACTACAGCACGGTCACATGACTTCACGGCACCACGCTAAGCTAAAGGTGGCTAATGTTAGGCTATAAAGGAACTACAGCACGGTCTCATGACTTCACGGCACCACGCTAAGCTAGAGGAGGCTGATGTTGGGCTATAAAGGAAATACAGCACGGTCACATGACTTCACGGCACCACGCTAAGCTAAAGGTGGCTAATGTTAGGCTATAAAGGAACTACAGCACGGTCACATGACTTCACGGCACCACGCTAAGCTAACGGTGGCTAATGTTAGGCTATAAAGGAACTACAGCACGGTCACATGACTTCACGGCACCACGCTAAGCTAAAGGTGGCTAATGTTAGGCTATAAAGGAACTACAGCACGGTCACATGACTTCACGGCACCACGCTAAGCTAATGGTGGCTAATGTTAGGCTATAAAGAAACTACAGCACAGTCACATGACTTCACCTCACCACCGCTAAGCTAAAGGTGGCTAATGTTGGGCTGTAAAGAAACTACAGCACGGTCACATGACTTCACGGCACCACGCTAAGCTAAAGGTGGCTAATGTTAGGCTATAAAGGAACTACAGCACGGTCACATGACTTCACGTCACCACCGCTAAGCTAAAGGTGGCTAATGTTGCGCTGTAAAGAAACTATAGCATGGTCTCATGACTTCACGTCACCACCGCTAAGCTAAAGGTGGCTAATGTTAGGCTATAAAGGAACTACAGCACGGTCACATGACTTCACGTCACCACCGCTAAGCTAAAGGTGGCTAATGTTAGGCTATAAAGGAACTACAGCACGGTCACATGACTTCACGTCACCACCGCTAAGCTAAAGGCGGCTAATGTTGGGCTATAAAGGAACTACAGCACGGTCACATGACTTCACGTCACCACCGCTAAGCTAAAGGCGGCTAATGTTGGGCTATAAAGGAACTACAGCACGGTCACATGACTTCACGGCACCACGCTAAGCTAAAGGTGGCTAATGTTAGGCTATAAAGGAACTACAGCACGGTCACATGACTTCACGGCACCACGCTAAGCTAAAGGTGGCTAATGTTAGGCTTTAAAGGAACTACAGCACGGTCTCATGACTTCACGGCACCACGCTAAGCTAAAGGTGGCTAATGTTAGGCTATAAAGGAACTACAGCACGGTCACATGACTTCACGGCACCACGCTAAGCTAATGGTGGCTAATGTTAGGCTATAAAGAAACTACAGCACAGTCACATGACTTCACGTCACCACCGCTAAGCTAAAGGTGGCTAATGTTGGGCTGTAAAGAAACTACAGCACGGTCACATGACTTCACGGCACCACGCTAAGCTAAAGGTGGCTAATGTTAGGCTATAAAGGAACTACAGCACGGTCACATGACTTCACGTCACCACCGCTAAGCTAAAGGTGGCTAATGTTGCGCTGTAAAGAAACTATAGCATGGTCTCATGACTTCACGTCACCACCGCTAAGCTAAAGGTGGCTAATGTTAGGCTATAAAGGAACTACAGCACGGTCACATGACTTCACGTCACCACCGCTAAGCTAAAGGTGGCTAATGTTAGGCTATAAAGGAACTACAGCACGGTCACATGACTTCACGTCACCACCGCTAAGCTAAAGGCGGCTAATGTTGGGCTATAAAGGAACTACAGCACGGTCACATGACTTCACGTCACCACCGCTAAGCTAAAGGCGGCTAATGTTGGGCTATAAAGGAACTACAGCACGGTCACATGACTTCACGTCACCACTGCTAAGCTAAAGGCGGCTAATGTTGGGCGTGATGATGTTTAGTCATCTCATTTAGACACTTGCTCTTTTCTAAATTCACCAGTGGGGTATTTATTGACGTATTTAATGTCGTAGAACAGAACGTTACAATCTCTTCAGCTTTTTGTAACCACAGACCTTATTTCAGGCAAAACACACATTCAAAAAACCATTGACTTAAAATGCAGACTCATTCCCAGGTTTTAGGACTTCTACTCAAATGGAAACAACTCAGAACCTCTACATACATGTGTTCTTCAGATTAGTGTTTCCTAATTATTATTTCAACAATGAACTAAAATAACAGAAATTAGATCAATTCCATTCCATTAGGACTTTTCGGGTTTTATTCAGAGCGTATAGGGAGCATATTTCCAAGTGCTCCTGCGCCAGGAGGGGAGAAGAAGGAGTGAGTTTTTTCGAATCAAGCCCGGCGGCCATGTTTATCGAGGAGGCCGTCCCTCTGTATTTGTATTTTTAGGGGCTTTTGGGATGCAGTGGGAGGTGAGAGGTGGGGGTGTTTGGGCCCAGGGGGTCGTTGTCATGACGCTGACATGAGCGTGGACCGATGGGGTGCAGCTAATGATGAATAATTATGCAAATTATTTTAGAATATTGTTGTTCTTTTTTCTTTTTTTCTCTCTTCCTCCTGTTATGAAAAGTGTGACCTCACCCCTGATTTCCCGGTGTTTGGAAAAACAAGAAATGACTTTGATGAATGGAGACTAAGTGTCCCGTTTCTCTGCGGAAACAACACTCCCCCTCAGACGGGGTCGCTGCCATTTTGCAATACGTGCTCTCCGTGTCACATGTATTTAATATTTCTCGGCTGGCTGTTTGCAGACGTGCCAAAATGCAGCTAATGGCGCTGTGCTAGCTGTGCACGGTGCATTAAAGACACTACAGAGCTCCCTTGATGAATACAATGACACATTATAGCAGAGAGTGTGTAGTTAACAAGTATTAAGCCAAACAGGGGACACACATTTGGATCAAAATCTGGCATGTCCAAAAACTTGAAATTATAAGAAAACTTAAATATAGATTTTTAAAAAAACGGCTGTACCTGCCATATCTGAAGTGGTACATGTAGCATTTACACCTCTAAAATAATAGATTTGTTTCGTGAATGTGTGTTTTTGGTTGTGTTTCTGCACTTGAGGAACCAAAGAGGCAATTTGGACCAATTATAAAACGACTATAGTATCTAAATTACCTCTTGTTGTATCTTTTCTTTCCTTTTACATTACATTTGCTCAGGTTTTGAGATGTGTCTCGGATGTGCTGGAAACACAGAGAACCCACTATGTTGAATTTGCTTTAAGTAAAGCCCTTATCTCTCACTGTGAACCCTTTAATTGGGAGCACTTTCTACTGAAAAGACTAGTTTATATTATTGTAATTGTCGAGTGCCAATCTTTAAGGTTAATTCTGGCGTTTCCACATTTCTTTTCAAGAAATCCCGGCTGTAAGGTAGTGAGATTTTCCTTACATTTGAAGGTTGTTGGTTCGATCCTAGCCCTTGCAGTAACATGTATCCTTGGGCAAGATCCAAAAAGCACTTGATGACGTGGCCTTGGTGTGAATATTAGTAAAAGGCACATTGCTGAGGTGTGACTAAAGACTGGATGAAGCACAATAAAAAAGGCAGTCCATTTACAATCATGTTTTTTTGTATGTTTTTGGACATCAATTTTGTTTTATAAGATATACATGTCTTCAGGAAATACTTCAAACTCAGACCATTCACTGAATTTTGGACTTTAAGGGTTTGGACACGAGTAAATATTAGAAAACAAAACAACTTCACGCTCATCTTTCAATGATTAAATGGCAAAATATGTTCTGCGCCGGAAGGTGTGTAAGCTATCTGCTGTCCTGATTTCAATGGGGAGCTCATTCCACCATTTTGGAGCCAGGACAGCAAACCCACGAGTTCTTGCTGATGGGAACTTGGGTCCCCCTCGCAGCGAGGGTGCAGCGAGCCGTTTGGCTGATGCAGAGCAGAGTGCACATGCTGGGGTGTACGGTTTAACCATGTCCTGGATGTAGGAAGGGCCAGATCCATTCGCAGCATGGTAAGCAAGTACCAGTGTCTTGAAGTGGATTCTAGCAGTTACCGGAAGCCAGTGGAGGGAGCGGAGGAGCGGAGTGGTGTGGGAGAATCTAGGAAGGTTGAAGACCAGACGAGCCGCTGCATTCTGGATGAGCTGCAGAGGTCGTTGCGTCGCTTTCTGAATGAAACATCTCAACAAGTATTGAATGGATGCCCATGGAAAATTGTAAGGAAGTGAATCGTACAATATGGGTTTCTTTTCAAATGTAATAATAATATAATCAGACCTAGTTGTACGTGACAGCAGTCTAACGAAGCTTGCATCCATTTTTCTCCCACTCTTACTGTCTTTATCCGAATGCTGGTGTGAAAACATGAGCATCCATTGGTTGCTGCTCATTTAACCTCAAGGCTTCGCTTCCTTTCAGCTCTTGTGCTCACAAATCCCTCAAACGCTCCCTGAAAGAACTTCCGAACCGCTCCCCTTTTCACTATCAGCCTTGCAGTTTGTGGAGAACATTTCAGTGCAGCTGAGCTGAATGTTGAAAAGGAAAATAAGCATTGCCTAGAAACACACACACACACACACACACACATTCAGACACACACAATATCCTCTGCAAACATAGCAAAAACACACTCAGGCACACAGCCATAGTCACATGCATTCGCCCATGATACGTTTCCAATCAACTCGTAACCCTTGCACAAATGAACACAGACTTGTTTAACACATATTCATACATTCCATCAGCCTCTCTCTCTCACACACACACACACACACTTACACACACACTCTCACAGTGGCAGCCAGCAGGCGTGTAGTGATTGAACGTGAGGAAGAGGTGAGACGACAAGCGTAGCGTTCACCTTGATCAACAGCCTTTTTCTCGGCTTTGAAGCGCGGCGCATGCTATCGCTGCGGCTCTATTTTAACAAGCTAACATAGTCAGAACGACACACACACACACACAGGCATACACACACACAATGTTGTTGTGTTTGAAGGCTCTGAATGTGTAATGTTTTCTCTGGTTTGTGTCGGGAAATGACTTCTGACACATTGGGTTTGCATAGGATGTACTACAAGCAGATAACACAAATCGTTTTTATTCATGTTTTTAAGCAAGTTCTGGTGTAAAATGGACAGTGGTTATTCAACGTTATTCATGTTTTTAAAACCAGAGCAAGTTTATATTATGGGTTTTTGTTATTGCAGTTTTGGTTTACAACGTTATGGACAGTCACAATATGTCAAATTCGCTTGATGTTGTTTTTGGTCACATTAAAGCAACCAAAAGCCACTTACACTCGCACCAAATTACACTTGGGTATATCAACTATTTGATAAAAAGAAAAAAATCTATTGGTCTTGTATCTTGGCAGATTATATCTCCTCACAATGGGCGTGTCTTCTTAAAGACGTGACCTTCTACATATGTGGAAGGTTATTCAGTTTGAAAAGGGACCAAAAATCAGAGGATGCTGAATATGATTGCAACATCTCAATTGTAATCTGTGGTATTGGACTTTATAAATAGCATTTGATTGATTGTTTACTCATTCAAAATGAAACAATGTCAAGGAGAAATCTGGTGGAGCCAATCACAGGTACTTTAACCAGTAACAACGACAGCTTAAGTGACAATAATAAGCTAAACGTCTGTTACATATCATGCAACAGGTAGAAAAGAGGCCATAAATATAGTGGTACCGAGCTGTTAACCTAAAGCCATTGGCCACTTATTTCACGTTTAAATTATTCTGACCGCTATCTGCGTGGTACCGTTTTGCAAGGGCTAATATGAGTAAAGACTAACTAATGCACCTCAAGTGAGCAGTGTGGACACAACATTTTAAGTTTACAGAACTTAAAATGTATGGACTATCATTGAGACAAAAATAGCCTGATCAAAAATCTTTCTGCAATCCCTCGTAGTTTTTCTGGACTACATGCAAATCAGACTCTGCCCTACATCAGTGCAAAGAGTGATGGCAATTCACCAAGAGCTGCTTATAATGGAAGTAAAACCTGAAGTTGGCAACACTTACGGTACGTCCACACAGCAGCTTTTCAAAAATCTTGAAAATCTTGGAGCTGGGCGTGTCTGAAAGCAACCAACAACCAATCACATGAATCTCCCGCCCCCGACATACAAAGCAAAAAACCCCGGTTCTTCTCCACTATTTCTTTAAACATTTATGAGATTAATGTCTATGGTGCTATTTTATGCTACATTCCATGCTGGCTAATGATACTGTCTATGCTTGCTAGCAACGAAGTAAACTGGATATAAAATCCCCAAACAAGCGAAAACCTACCAGTTTCACCCACTGCCTCTGCCACCTCCCTCCATGCCTGGTTCCTCCGGTTTGTATCCCGGTAAGTAAATAGGGACTGGTCATAAAGAACCGGGTGATTTGCTACCGCAATAACTAAGTTCTCCTCCATTTTTGTTAGGAATATAGAAATGAACTGCGGTCTGGCTCTCCCAGCTTGCACGCGGTTTGATTGGCTAGCGCTTGAACTGTCAGATTTGCATAAACGGATCTGATTGGCTGTCGCTTCCAGCTCAGCCTCAAAAGTTGAACATTGTTCAACATTGGAATCCTGAACATCCTGGAAATCCTGGAAATCTTCGCCTCGCCCCCCCACAATGCAGTTCGGCGACAAGCGAGGGAAAGTGACGTCATCCCCATTCAAAGTCAATGGGCAGAGACGCGCTGGAAGCGGTGGACAAATCGCCAAAAGCTGTTGTGTGTACGGGCCGTTAAAGTTTAGCCAGAAACTGCATGACTCAAATGGATTATTGAGACGATCAATCTATCTGTTTTGCAAAGGCACCATCGCTGCATTTCCCCAGTTCTGGAAATACTAACTAGGTTTGGTTTTGCAAGAATAACATTTGTGTGATTGGTGAAACAATAGATTGATCTATGAGAGTTTAAGCAGAAGACGTTGAAGAACTGCAAAATAATCGTCTCAATGATCCATTTGAGTCATCCACTTCATGGCTAAACTTTTAATGTTGTGACTACCCTGCCAACTTGAGATTTGACTTCCATTCTGCAGCTTCTGGTGAATTGCCATCACTCTTTGTCCTGATGTAGGGCAGAGTCTGATTTGCATGTAGTCCAGAAAAACTACGATGGATTGCAGAAAGATTTTTGATCAGCAGGCTAATGGAGACGCAAGGTTAGAAAAAGATTTGGGTCATATTTGAAATACTGTTTGGCAAGAAAAGATCCGTAAAAACGAAACAGAGTACACTTGAATATGAGACAAGACAATGGTGGGGAACTGCAGATAAGAACGTCCTAAATGTTCTCTCTTAAAATCACTTTTCCATGTTGGCTGCAGGCCTATGGCACCATCGTACGACTATTAGATGTTTATTTGTCACATTGAAGGGAGAAAACAATCCACTGGGAGCCATAAGCAGATGTAAAAACGGCTTTAATGACGGGAGAAATGTCATTGTTATCACCTTCCCCTCTCATAGGAAAAGGAAAATAACCCTTCATTTATTTGGCAGAGCTCTGAGGCATCCTCGCTGCGGAGAGATGTCTGATAAAGGTGACGGTGGAGAGGCATCTTTCTCTCCCTGCCTCTGTTTCTGCAAGCTGCCTCTGCAAAGGAAAATACTCCATTTGATGTGTGAGGAGGCAGCGAGACAGAAAACGGTTCCTGGTGCTTGCAGACAAAAGCAGACTCTTTCAAATGTCATTGTTTTCTCAGGCAGGTGGTGGAAGCACTCTGAACCGGTCAGATCGAGTTCCTGAAATAAGTCTGGAGCCTTCAGGCTGACACACTGGGCAGAGATGCCATTTGGGATTGGTACAACAATATGTGATATCATTAAGTAGACACCATCATAGGTGTCATTTATACTTAATTTGTCAAAAATGTCCTGAAAATAAATGGAGCTTGCAGAAATGCTTATTCGAATGTGAAAAATAATCCCCCATCGTACTCTTTTACTCTTGTATTGTAAAACATCAGTTGTAGCTACAGTCTCTTTGTGCTTTCCAGTATTATTGCTCAAAAAAGAATTCCAGAAAGAAAGATGATCTGAGTCTGCCCAGTTTAGTGGCGCTGGGAACGCTGGGGAATTTGACCACTTTTTAAAAGCATTATTTGTCAAAAAAATGTCTTCAAAATGAGAAATGTGAATGTTTTATTTGCACAAGAGAACATGTACAATCTCCAAGACATGGGTGGGTGTATGTCTGGGGTGCAATTTGAATTTGGACACATCTTTAACTTCAAATAAAAAATGTCTAGTCTAGATTAAAAAAAAACTGTAGGCGTCTTAAAGAGGGCCTATTATGCTTTTTGGTCCCTTTCCTTTAGTGTGTTATTTAGGTTTCTGTGCATGTAAATGGTCTGCAGAGGCTAAAATCCTAGTTCCGCTCACACACACTATGAGTGCGGGCAATACACTACTTGTGTTTTTATCCGAAAAAAGTGCCCCCACCGTTTTCCAAACAAAGCCATAATTATAAAAGAAGGCATCATACATGTCTGATAGTCTGATTAATCTCTCGCAGACTTTCCGTTGCATCGCGTCCTCTATAATGTAAGTCAGTGTTTGGAGGTGCCTGTCAGCGTCAGTTTGTCCGTCAGTCCAGATGTTACGCTTTCCTAACTGTACGTTGAAGATTTAAATGTCCCAGGAGGCCAAGGGGCGACCATTTCATGAGGATGATGGCTCTTTTGTTTTGGGTGCCATCGAAAATGACAGGGCGAGCGGGGGCAGGGTGGTAAGGGTCACAGGAATCCAAAATATGTTTCCCCTAGCACAAAGGCCATCAGTTTGGTGGTCCCGGGGCTGAATGAGCGGGCTTTTATTTTGAGTCCATCGGTGACCGTTTGAATATCACACAAGAGGTTTGCGGGTATCCAGGCGATGGCCTCTCATGTCGCTAACCTCTGACAGATTTGATGTCCGTTGTGAGATGAGTGATTCTTCCAGAGCTCATTATGAGGGAGACTGTTGGTCTAAAAGCGCTCCGTTGATCCAGAGTTAATGACAGCAGAGGCTTCGTCACTCCGGGGGTCCTGCAAGACCTCTAAGGATTCAATCAAATCAAGAAGAGTCGTGCAAAGAAGACGACTTTATGGTCATTGTAGATCTTAATTTAATAAAAACTGAGCATGGAAATGATTTAGTGTTTCGGACAATCCCAACAAGCATTTTTTTCTATAAATGTTACTTAAGATCACCTTAAAGCTTATGGCTATAGGTTTTTGTAGCATTTGAATAAAACGAATTAGCTTAAGGTTATGAACGTCTGATAGAGGCTGAAACAAATGTGAATATGACTGAATATTTTGAATGTGGTCATTACATTTAACATGTTTTACTTGTGCTTTCCTGGGGGTGAAAGTACGAGCTGGTGGTGAGTGATGCAAAGTGGACCACTTCAACGCCTCAATTAATTAGAATATAAAACATGCATTAAGGAAAGAGGAAATTATTGGTGCTGATTTCTGACAATCCCAACAAACCGTTCTTTCTCTTGATGCTAGGTATGACTACCTTTAGGGTTAGGGTAAGGTGTTGTAGCATTTAAATAAAACCAATGACTTACAATAAAGGTAGCGAGAGTCTGAGTGTCATTACTGTAAACAATTGTAAACATCACAGTTGTTTGTCTAAGTTCAGGAAAAGATTGTGGTTTGGTTCACAATAAATGCTAAAGTGGTTTTACTTGAGTATGGAAATGTGTACTTTTCGGTTAAAATGACAGGAAAAGCTACGTGACATTGATTGATTGATTTTTTTAACTTCCTGGTTCACTATTAAGGCCCGGACACACCAAGCCGATTTTGGCCGACAATGAGCGTCAACACACCCTACTCAGATTGGTGTGTCCCGCACCGTTGTGTCTTTTCAGCCGGGCCGACACTTTTCGGCGCCTTTTCGGCCGAAAGCCAAAGGCTGTCGGTCAAATAAATCACTCTGATTGGCTGTTCAGCTTAGCGAATCAGTGCATGAGAAGCTAAACGGAAGTGAGGGACCCAAACAAACTATTAAGAAGGCAAATTTCATTTACCTCCAGCTCTCGACACAGGTTCGGGAAAGCCCCGTGAGCTTCTCGCTGTAGAGTGAAAATGGAACGCACGCTATTTGTTGTTTGTTTATATCACGCAGTCTGTTCTTCTTCTCTCGGTTATCACGCAGTCTGTCTTCCGGTTGCCTCTTTTGAATGACAAATACACACTACCGCCGCCTGCTGGTAAGGAGAGTTATTGCCACTCACGCATGCGCAGTCAGTACGTGCTACTTGGCCGTCGGCTGAAGTCTTTGCGGTGTTTGTGCGACACATGGCCAAGACGCAGAGACGTGAGGCGACACAACAGTCGGGGGTCCGTCTGTGTCAGTTCTTTGGTGTCAGCTTGGTGAGTCCGGGCCTTTACATTCAACTTGATTTGGTGGCGAATTATAGTGAATGACTTCTGTAGGAATACCTGTGAAAAATGTATAAGAACCGCCTGGATCTCTTGCTTTTTTGCAGGTTATATACTATATATACTATATATAGCTTGTTTTCTTTCTTTATCCCCTAAGGATTGATTATCCTGAATATTGCCATCTTCAGAGTACAAGAGGAGTAAAACCTATAATCCATTGTACTCACTGAATGAATGGCGATGAAACACCTTTTCTGAAAATGCATTGATTAATTTACTTTTGTGAACAAGGTCTTCACATCCTACGGTGTGTTTGGTAAACTCCTCCGCTGACCGCACACAAAGCACCTTACGAGGCCACGGCTGCACACATAAGGTGTTATTAATGGTGCTGGCTTGAATTACACGTACTGTACTATTTTCTATGTGAAAGAGGTCAGAAGTGCAGATGTGCTGTGGGATATTTGCACCACACGTTACAAAGATCTGACAGAAATGGATTCGTCTAAATGGAGCATTGTGCTCATGGTGTTAGCTCTTATCTGGGAGCAGGATCTCTCATGTTGTGGTATATTGCTCCGGCACTGATCCTTTGTAACACATTTAGAGATGTTATCAACGTTTCTTATTCTATAGAGTCGTGCAGGAATTATGTTTTGTTTGTAGGCCGACTCGGGAGCTAGAATTACACGGGCTCCCTCGAAATAAAGCAATATGTTCTTATGAATTTTGGATTATTGCAGGAAAGGAGATCTGTGACAGACACACGTTTATGATATGTTATGTTCAGCAGGATAAGCTCCATATATAAACACCACTTTATAATTTGTTGGCCTATAAAGGAATAAAGCTTTGGGCTTCAAAGGACCTACAGCACGGTCACATGACTTCACATCACCACCGCTAAGCTAAAGGCGGCTAATGTTGGGCTATAAAGGAACTACAGCTCGGTCACATGACTTCACGTTACCACCGCTAAGCTAACGGCGGCTAATGTTGGGCTATAAAGGAACTACAGCACGGTCACATGACTTCACATCACCACCGCTAAACTAAAGGCGG